>NW_027189344.1:0-197500 GCF_040958095.1 Procambarus clarkii
TCAAAATATTGCTAAATTCGATGATTTTTCGTACGAAACAAAATGCAAGAAAAACTTGCTTAAATGCAATATTATGTGCGAAATTCTGAGATTTGAAGGCCAAATCACATATCGTGATACTACATGAAATAGATCGAAATATTGGTAAAAATGATATATTTACGTAGTATCAAACTACATGAAAAACGTGAAAAAAGTCACTATTTAACCATATTGAGGATTTTAACTTCAAATCATAGAGCGAGGTTTCGTATTATTTAGATCCAAGAAAAGACATATGACAATGTTGTTTCCAATACAAATGATAAAAATCATGTTTTTCATTAGAATTAACTAAAATGTTCCTGATTTTCCGTTTATATTACCGATGGGAAGATGTACACGTAAAACGCTCTAATCCGGCTGAAACGTCGATATATGCAATAAAAACCGAACTTCTCCCCTTTTCAATATCTTACTCAGTATTTTAACGAGAAACATATAGTGATTGAAAATGAAGTATTTAAGGTTATTATCTAATCAATTATGTGTTTGCGTCATTTTTATCGTATATATAATGAATTAATACCCATAGACTGAAAATTCACAAAAACGTGGAAAAACGGCAAAATATTGCCTAATTCGATGATATTTGTTTAAGTCAATAAAGGAAAAGGGATGATAAAATCAAATATTGCTAAATTCGATGATTTTTCGTACGAAACAAAATGCAAGAAAACTTGCTTATATGCAATATTATGCGAAATTCTGAGATTTGAAGGCCAAATCACATATCGTGATAACGACATTGAAATAGAATCGAAATATTGGTAAAAATGAATATATATACGTAGTATCAAACTACATGAAAAACGTGAAAAAAGTCACTAATTAACCATATTTGAGGATTTTAACTTCAAATCAAAGAGCGAGGTTTCGTATTATTTAGATCCAAGAAAAGACATATGACAATGTTGTTTCCAATACAAATGATAAAAATCATTGTGTTTTCATTAGAATTAACTAAAATGTTCTTGATTTTCCGTTTATATTACCGAGGGAAGATGTACACGTAAAACCGCTCTAATCCGGCTGAAACGTCGATATATGCAATAAAAACCGAACTTCTCCCCTTTTCAATATCTTACTCAGTATTTAACGAGAAACATATAGATGATTGAAAATTAAGTATTTAAGGTTATTATCTAATCAATTATGTGTTTGTATCATTTTTATCGTATATGTATGAATTAATACCCATAGACTGTAGATTCACAAAAACGTGGAAAACGGCAAAATATTGCCTAATTCGATGATATTTTGTTTAAGTCACATAAAGGAAAATGGGATGATAAACGTCAAAATATTGCTAAATTCGATGATTTTTCGTACGAAACAAAATGCATGAAAACTTGTTTAAAATGCAATATTATGCGAAATTCTGAGATTTGAAGGCCAAATCACATATCGTGATACTACATGAAATAGTATCGAAATATTGGTAAAAATGAATATATTTACGTAATATCAAACTACATGAAAAACGTGAAAAAAGTCAATATTTAACCATATGTGAGGATTTTAACTTCAAATCATAGAGCGAGGTTTCGTATTATTTAGATCCAAGAAAAGACATATGACAATGTTGTTTCCAATACAAATGATTAAAATCAATGTTTTTTCATTAGTATTAACTAAAATGTTACTGATTTTCCGTTTATATTACCGATGGAAGATGTACACGAAAATCGCTCTATTCCGGCTGAAACGTCGATATATGCAATAAAACAGAACTTCTCCCCTTTTAAATATCTTACTCAGTATTTTAACGAAAAACAAATAGTTGATTGAAAATGAAGTATTTAAGGTTATTATCTAATGAATTATGTGTTTGCGTCATTTTTATCGTATATATAATGAATTAATACCCATAGACTGAAAATTCACAAAAACGTGGAAAAACGGCAAAATATTGCCCAATTCGATGATATTTTGTTTATATAAAATAAAGGAAAAGGGGATGATAAAAGTCAAAATATTGCTAAATTCGATGATTTTTCGTACGAAACAAAATGCAAGAAAAATTGCTTAATATGCAATATTGTGCGAAATTCTGAATTTTGAAGGCCAATTCACATATCGTGATACGACATGAAATAGAATCGAAATATTGGTAAAAATGAATATATATACGTAGTATCAAACTACATGAAAAACGTGAAAAAAGTCACTAATTAACCATATTTGAGGATTTTAACTTCAAATCAAAGAGCGAGGTTTCGTATTATTTAGATCCAAGAAAAGACATATGACAATGTTGTTTCCAATACAAATGATAAAAATCATTGTGTTTTCATTAGAATTAACTAAAATGTTCTTGATTTTCCGTTTATATTACCGAGGGAAGATGTACACGTAAAACCGCTCTAATCCGGCTGAAACGTCGATATATGCAATAAAAACCGAACTTCTCCCCTTTTCAATATCTTACTCAGTATTTTAACGAGAAACATATAGATGATTGAAAATGAAGTATTTAAGGTTATTATCTAATCAATTATGTGTTTGCGTCATTTTTATCGTATATATAATGAATTAATACCCATAGACTGAAAATTCACAAAAACGTGGAAAAAGGGCAAAATATTGCCTAATTCGATGATATTTTGTTTAAGTCACATAAAGGAAAATGGGATGATAAACGTCAAAATATTGCTAAATTCGATGATTTTTCGTACGAAACAAAATGCATGAAAACTTGCTTAAAATGCAATATTATGCGAAATTCTGAGATTTGAAGGCCAAATCACATATCGTGATACTACATGAAATAGTATCGAAATATTGGTAAAAATGAATATATTTACGTAATATCAAACTTCATGAAAAACGTGAAAAAAGTCAATATTTAACCATATGTGAGGATTTTAACTTCAAATCATAGAGCGAGGTTTCGTATTATTTAGATCCAAGAAAAGACATATGACAATGTTGTTTCCAATACAAATGATTAAAATCAATGTTTTTTCATTAGTATTAACTAAAATGTTCCTGATTTTCCGTTTATATTACCGATGGAAGATGTACACGAAAATCGCTCTATTCCGGCTGAAACGTCGATATATGCAATAAAAACAGAACTTCTCCCCTTTTAAATATCTTACTCAGTATTTTAACGAGAAACAAATAGTTGATTGAAAATGAAGTATTTAAGGTTATTATCTAATGAATTATGTGTTTGCGTCATTTTTATCGTATATATAATGAATTAATACCCATAGACTGAAAATTCACAAAAACGTGGAAAAACGGCAAAATATTGCCTAATTCGATGATATTTTGTTTATATCAAATAAAGGAAAAGGGGATGATAAACGTCAAAATATTGCTAAATTCGATGATTTTTCGTACGAAACAAAATGCAAGAAAAATTGCTTAATATGCAATATTGTGCGAAATTCTGAGATTTGAAGGCCAATTCACATATCGTGATACGACATGAAATAGAATCGAAATATTGGTAAAAATGAATATATATACGTAGTATCAAACTACATGAAAAACGTGAAAAAGTCACTATTTAACCATATTTGAGGATTTTAACTTCAAATCATAGAGCGAGGTTTCGTATTATTTAGATCCAAGAAAAGACATATGACAATGTTGTTTCCAATACAAATGATAAAAATCAATGTGTTTTCATTAGAATTAACTAAAATGTTCCTGATTTTCCGTTTATATTACCGAGGGAAGATGTACACGTAAAACCGCTCTAATCCGGCTGAAACGTCGATATATGCAATAAAAACCGAACTTCTCCCCTTTTCAATATCTTACTCAGTATTTTAACGAGAAACATATAGATGATTGAAAATGAAGTATTTAAGGTTATTATCTAATCAATTATGTGTTTGCGTCATTTTTATCTTATATATAATGAATTAATACCCATAGACTGAAAATTCACAAAAACTTTGAAAAACGGCAAAATATTGCCTAATTCGATGATACTTTGTTTAAATCAAATAAAGGAAAAGGGGATGATAAACGTCAAAATATTGCTAAATTCGATGATTTTTCGTACGAAACAAAATGCAAGAAAAATTGCTTAATATGCAATATTGTGCGAAATTCTGAGATTTGAAGGCCAAATCACATATCGTGATACGACATGAAATAGAATCGAAATATTGGTAAAAATGAATATATATACGTAGTATCAAACTACATGAAAAACGTGAAAAAAGTCACTAATTAACCATATTTGAGGATTTTAACTTCAAATCAAAGAGCGAGGTTTCGTATTATTTAGATCCAAGAAAAGACATATGACAATGTTGTTTCCAATACAAATGATAAAAATCATTGTGTTTTCATTAGAATTAACTAAAATGTTCTTGATTTTCCGTTTATATTACCGAGGGAAGATGTACACGTAAAACCGCTCTAATCCGGCTGAAACGTCGATATATGCAATAAAAACCGAACTTCTCCCCTTTTCAATATCTTACTCAGTATTTTAACGAGAAACATATAGATGATTGAAAATGAAGTATTTAAGGTTATTATCTAATCAATTATGTGTTTGTATCATTTTTATCGTATATGTATGAATTAATACCCATAGACTGTAGATTCACAAAAACGTGGAAAACGGCAAAATATTGCCTAATTCGATGATATTTTGTTTAAGTCACATAAAGGAAAATGGGATGATAAACGTCAAAATATTGCTAAATTCGATGATTTTTCGTACGAAACAAAATGCATGAAAACTTGTTTAAAATGCAATATTATGCGAAATTCTGAGATTTGAAGGCCAAATCACATATCGTGATACTACATGAAATAGTATCGAAATATTGGTAAAAATGAATATATTTACGTAATATCAAACTACATGAAAAACGTGAAAAAAGTCAATATTTAACCATATGTGAGGATTTTAACTTCAAATCATAGAGCGAGGTTTCGTATTATTTAGATCCAAGAAAAGACATATGACAATGTTGTTTCCAATACAAATGATTAAAATCAATGTTTTTTCATTAGTATTAACTAAAATGTTCCTGATTTTCCGTTTATATTACCGATGGAAGATGTACACGAAAATCGCTCTATTCCGGCTGAAACGTCGATATATGCAATAAAAACAGAACTTCTCCCCTTTTAAATATCTTACTCAGTATTTTAACGAAAAACAAATAGTTGATTGAAAATGAAGTATTTAAGGTTATTATCTAATGAATTATGTGTTTGCGTCATTTTTATCGTATATATAATGAATTAATACCCATAGACTGAAAATTCACGAAAACGTGGAAAAACGGCAAAATATTGCCCAATTCGATGATATTTTGTTTATATAAAATAAAGGAAAAGGGGATGATAAAAGTCAAAATATTGCTAAATTCGATGATTTTTCGTACGAAACAAAATGCAAGAAAAATTGCTTAATATGCAATATTGTGCGAAATTCTGAATTTTGAAGGCCAATTCACATATCGTGATACGACATGAAATAGAATCGAAATATTGGTAAAAATGAATATATATACGTAGTATCAAACTACATGAAAAACGTGAAAAAAGTCACTAATTAACCATATTTGAGGATTTTAACTTCAAATCAAAGAGCGAGGTTTCGTATTATTTAGATCCAAGAAAAGACATATGACAATGTTGTTTCCAATACAAATGATAAAAATCATTGTGTTTTCATTAGAATTAACTAAAATGTTCTTGATTTTCCGTTTATATTACCGAGGGAAGATGTACACGTAAAACCGCTCTAATCCGGCTGAAACGTCGATATATGCAATAAAAACCGAACTTCTCCCCTTTTCAATATCTTACTCAGTATTTTAACGAGAAACATATAGATGATTGAAAATGAAGTATTTAAGGTTATTATCTAATCAATTATGTGTTTGCGTCATTTTTATCGTATATATAATGAATTAATACCCATAGACTGAAAATTCACAAAAACGTGGAAAAAGGGCAAAATATTGCCTAATTCGATGATATTTTGTTTAAGTCACATAAAGGAAAATGGGATGATAAACGTCAAAATATTGCTAAATTCGATGATTTTTCGTACGAAACAAAATGCATGAAAACTTGCTTAAAATGCAATATTATGCGAAATTCTGAGATTTGAAGGCCAAATCACATATCGTGATACTACATGAAATAGTATCGAAATATTGGTAAAAATGAATATATTTACGTAATATCAAACTTCATGAAAAACGTGAAAAAAGTCAATATTTAACCATATGTGAGGATTTTAACTTCAAATCATAGAGCGAGGTTTCGTATTATTTAGATCCAAGAAAAGACATATGACAATGTTGTTTCCAATACAAATGATTAAAATCAATGTTTTTTCATTAGTATTAACTAAAATGTTCCTGATTTTCCGTTTATATTACCGATGGAAGATGTACACGAAAATCGCTCTATTCCGGCTGAAACGTCGATATATGCAATAAAAACAGAACTTCTCCCCTTTTAAATATCTTACTCAGTATTTTAACGAGAAACAAATAGTTGATTGAAAATGAAGTATTTAAGGTTATTATCTAATGAATTATGTGTTTGCGTCATTTTTATCGTATATATAATGAATTAATACCCATAGACTGAAAATTCACAAAAACGTGGAAAAACGGCAAAATATTGCCTAATTCGATGATATTTTGTTTATATCAAATAAAGGAAAAGGGGATGATAAACGTCAAAATATTGCTAAATTCGATGATTTTTCGTACGAAACAAAATGCAAGAAAAATTGCTTAATATGCAATATTGTGCGAAATTCTGAGATTTGAAGGCCAATTCACATATCGTGATACGACATGAAATAGAATCGAAATATTGGTAAAAATGAATATATATACGTAGTATCAAACTACATGAAAAACGTGAAAAAGTCACTATTTAACCATATTTGAGGATTTTAACTTCAAATCATAGAGCGAGGTTTCGTATTATTTAGATCCAAGAAAAGACATATGACAATGTTGTTTCCAATACAAATGATAAAAATCAATGTGTTTTCATTAGAATTAACTAAAATGTTCCTGATTTTCCGTTTATATTACCGAGGGAAGATGTACACGTAAAACCGCTCTAATCCGGCTGAAACGTCGATATATGCAATAAAAACCGAACTTCTCCCCTTTTCAATATCTTACTCAGTATTTTAACGAGAAACATATAGATGATTGAAAATGAAGTATTTAAGGTTATTATCTAATCAATTATGTGTTTGCGTCATTTTTATCTTATATATAATGAATTAATACCCATAGACTGAAAATTCACAAAAACGTGGAAAAACGGCAAAATATTGCCTAATTCGATGATACTTTGTTTAAATCAAATAAAGGAAAAGGGGATGATAAACGTCAAAATATTGCTAAATTCGATGATTTTTCGTACGAAACAAAATGCAAGAAAAATTGCTTAATATGCATTATTGTGCGAAATTCTGAGATTTGAAGGCCAAATCACATATCGTGATACGACATGAAATAGAATCGAAATATTGGTAAAAATGAATATATATACGTTGTATCAAACTACATGAAAAACGTGAAAAAAGTCACTAATTAACCATATTTGAGGATTTTAACTTCAAATCAAAGAGCGAGGTTTCGTATTATTTAGATCCAAGAAAAGACATATGACAATGTTGTTTCCAATACAAATGATAAAAATCATTGTGTTTTCATTAGAATTAACTAAAATGTTCTTGATTTTCCGTTTATATTACCGAGGGAAGATGTACACGTAAAACCGCTCTAATCCGGCTGAAACGTCGATATATGCAATAAAAACCGAACTTCTCCCCTTTTCAATATCTTACTCAGTATTTTAACGAGAAACATATAGATGATTGAAAATGAAGTATTTAAGGTTATTATCTAATCAATTATGTGTTTGCGTCATTTTTATCGTATATATAATGAATTAATACCCATAGACTGAAAATTCACAAAAACGTGGAAAAAGGGCAAAATATTGCCTAATTCGATGATATTTTGTTTAAGTCACATAAAGGAAAATGGGATGATAAACGTCAAAATATTGCTAAATTCGATGATTTTTCGTACGAAACAAAATGCATGAAAACTTGCTTAAAATGCAATATTATGCGAAATTCTGAGATTTGAAGGCCAAATCACATATCGTGATACTACATGAAATAGTATCGAAATATTGGTAAAAATGAATATATTTACGTAATATCAAACTTCATGAAAAACGTGAAAAAAGTCAATATTTAACCATATGTGAGGATTTTAACTTCAAATCATAGAGCGAGGTTTCGTATTATTTAGATCCAAGAAAAGACATATGACAATGTTGTTTCCAATACAAATGATTAAAATCAATGTTTTTTCATTAGTATTAACTAAAATGTTCCTGATTTTCCGTTTATATTACCGATGGAAGATGTACACGAAAATCGCTCTATTCCGGCTGAAACGTCGATATATGCAATAAAAACAGAACTTCTCCCCTTTTAAATATCTTACTCAGTATTTTAACGAGAAACAAATAGTTGATTGAAAATGAAGTATTTAAGGTTATTATCTAATGAATTATGTGTTTGCGTCATTTTTATCGTATATATAATGAATTAATACCCATAGACTGAAAATTCACAAAAACGTGGAAAAACGGCAAAATATTGCCTAATTCGATGATATTTTGTTTATATCAAATAAAGGAAAAGGGGATGATAAACGTCAAAATATTGCTAAATTCGATGATTTTTCGTACGAAACAAAATGCAAGAAAAATTGCTTAATATGCAATATTGTGCGAAATTCTGAGATTTGAAGGCCAATTCACATATCGTGATACGACATGAAATAGAATCGAAATATTGGTAAAAATGAATATATATACGTAGTATCAAACTACATGAAAAACGTGAAAAAGTCACTATTTAACCATATTTGAGGATTTTAACTTCAAATCATAGAGCGAGGTTTCGTATTATTTAGATCCAAGAAAAGACATATGACAATGTTGTTTCCAATACAAATGATAAAAATCAATGTGTTTTCATTAGAATTAACTAAAATGTTCCTGATTTTCCGTTTATATTACCGAGGGAAGATGTACACGTAAAACCGCTCTAATCCGGCTGAAACGTCGATATATGCAATAAAAACCGAACTTCTCCCCTTTTCAATATCTTACTCAGTATTTTAACGAGAAACATATAGATGATTGAAAATGAAGTATTTAAGGTTATTATCTAATCAATTATGTGTTTGCGTCATTTTTATCTTATATATAATGAATTAATACCCATAGACTGAAAATTCACAAAAACGTGGAAAAACGGCAAAATATTGCCTAATTCGATGATACTTTGTTTAAATCAAATAAAGGAAAAGGGGATGATAAACGTCAAAATATTGCTAAATTCGATGATTTTTCGTACGAAACAAAATGCAAGAAAAATTGCTTAATATGCATTATTGTGCGAAATTCTGAGATTTGAAGGCCAAATCACATATCGTGATACGACATGAAATAGAATCGAAATATTGGTAAAAATGAATATATATACGTTGTATCAAACTACATGAAAAACGTGAAAAAAGTCACTAATTAACCATATTTGAGGATTTTAACTTCAAATCAAAGAGCGAGGTTTCGTATTATTTAGATCCAAGAAAAGACATATGACAATGTTGTTTCGAATACAAATGATAAAAATCATTGTGTTTTCATTAGAATTAACTAAAATGTTCTTGATTTTCCGTTTATATTACCGAGGGAAGATGTACACGTAAAACCGCTCTAATCCGGCTGAAACGTCGATATATGCAATAAAAACCGAACTTCTCCCCTTTTCAATATCTTACTCAGTATTTTAACGAGAAACATATAGATGATTGAAAATGAAGTATTTAAGGTTATTATCTAATCAATTATGTGTTAGTATCATTTTTATCGTATATGTATGAATTAATACCCATAGACTGTAGATTCACAAAAACGTGGAAAACGGCAAAATATTGCCTAATTCGATGATATTTTGTTTAAGTCACATAAAGGAAAATGGGATGATAAACGTCAAAATATTGCTAAATTCGATGATTTTTCGTACGAAACAAAATGCATGAAAACTTGTTTAAAATGCAATATTATGCGAAATTCTGAGATTTGAAGGCCAAATCACATATCGTGATACTACATGAAATAGTATCGAAATATTGGTAAAAATGAATATATTTACGTAATATCAAACTACATGAAAAACGTGAAAAAAGTCAATATTTAACCATATGTGAGGATTTTAACTTCAAATCATAGAGCGAGGTTTCGTATTATTTAGATCCAAGAAAAGACATATGACAATGTTGTTTCCAATACAAATGATTAAAATCAATGTTTTTTCATTAGTATTAACTAAAATGTTCCTGATTTTCCGTTTATATTACCGATGGAAGATGTACACGAAAATCGCTCTATTCCGGCTGAAACGTCGATATATGCAATAAAAACAGAACTTCTCCCCTTTTAAATATCTTACTCAGTATTTTAACGAGAAACATATAGATGATTGAAAATGAAGTATTTAAGGTTATTATCTAATCAATTATGTGTTTGCGTCATTTTTATCGTATATATAATGAATTAATACCCATAGACTGAAAATTCACAAAAACGTGGAAAAACGGCAAAATATTGCCTAATTCGATGATATTTTGTTTATATCAAATAAAGGAAAAGGGGATGATAAACGTCAAAATATTGCTAAATTCGATGATTTTTCGTACGAAACAAAATGCAAGAAAAATTGCTTAATATGCAATATTGTGCGAAATTCTGAGATTTGAAGGCCAATTCACATATCGTGATACGACATGAAATAGAATCGAAATATTGGTAAAAATGAATATATATACGTAGTATCAAACTACATGAAAAACGTGAAAAAGTCACTATTTAACCATATTTGAGGATTTTAACTTCAAATCATAGAGCGAGGTTTCGTATTATTTAGATCCAAGAAAAGACATATGACAATGTTGTTTCCAATACAAATGATAAAAATCAATGTGTTTTCATTAGAATTAACTAAAATGTTCCTGATTTTCCGTTTATATTACCGAGGGAAGATGTACACGTAAAACCGCTCTAATCCGGCTGAAACGTCGATATATGCAATAAAAACCGAACTTCTCCCCTTTTCAATATCTTACTCAGTATTTTAACGAGAAACATATAGATGATTGAAAATGAAGTATTTAAGGTTATTATCTAATCAATTATGTGTTTGCGTCATTTTTATCTTATATATAATGAATTAATACCCATAGACTGAAAATTCACAAAAACTTTGAAAAACGGCAAAATATTGCCTAATTCGATGATACTTTGTTTAAATCAAATAAAGGAAAAGGGGATGATAAACGTCAAAATATTGCTAAATTCGATGATTTTTCGTACGAAACAAAATGCAAGAAAAATTGCTTAATATGCAATATTGTGCGAAATTCTGAGATTTGAAGGCCAAATCACATATCGTGATACGACATGAAATAGAATCGAAATATTGGTAAAAATGAATATATATACGTAGTATCAAACTACATGAAAAACGTGAAAAAAGTCACTAATTAACCATATTTGAGGATTTTAACTTCAAATCAAAGAGCGAGGTTTCGTATTATTTAGATCCAAGAAAAGACATATGACAATGTTGTTTCCAATACAAATGATAAAAATCATTGTGTTTTCATTAGAATTAACTAAAATGTTCTTGATTTTCCGTTTATATTACCGAGGGAAGATGTACACGTAAAACCGCTCTAATCCGGCTGAAACGTCGATATATGCAATAAAAACCGAACTTCTCCCCTTTTCAATATCTTACTCAGTATTTTAACGAGAAACATATAGATGATTGAAAATGAAGTATTTAAGGTTATTATCTAATCAATTATGTGTTTGTATCATTTTTATCGTATATGTATGAATTAATACCCATAGACTGTAGATTCACAAAAACGTGGAAAACGGCAAAATATTGCCTAATTCGATGATATTTTGTTTAAGTCACATTAAGGAAAATGGGATGATAAACGTCAAAATATTGCTAAATTCGATGATTTTTCGTACGAAACAAAATGCATGAAAACTTGTTTAAAATGCAATATTATGCGAAATTCTGAGATTTGAAGGCCAAATCACATATCGTGATACTACATGAAATAGTATCGAAATATTGGTAAAAATGAATATATTTACGTAATATCAAACTACATGAAAAACGTGAAAAAAGTCAATATTTAACCATATGTGAGGATTTTAACTTCAAATCATAGAGCGAGGTTTCGTATTATTTAGATCCAAGAAAAGACATATGACAATGTTGTTTCCAATACAAATGATTAAAATCAATGTTTTTTCATTAGTATTAACTAAAATGTTCCTGATTTTCCGTTTATATTACCGATGGAAGATGTACACGAAAATCGCTCTATTCCGGCTGAAACGTCGATATATGCAATAAAAACAGAACTTCTCCCCTTTTAAATATCTTACTCAGTATTTTAACGAAAAACAAATAGTTGATTGAAAATGAAGTATTTAAGGTTATTATCTAATGAATTATGTGTTTGCGTCATTTTTATCGTATATATAATGAATTAATACCCATAGACTGAAAATTCACGAAAACGTGGAAAAACGGCAAAATATTGCCCAATTCGATGATATTTTGTTTATATAAAATAAAGGAAAAGGGGATGATAAAAGTCAAAATATTGCTAAATTCGATGATTTTTCGTACGAAACAAAATGCAAGAAAAATTGCTTAATATGCAATATTGTGCGAAATTCTGAATTTTGAAGGCCAATTCACATATCGTGATACGACATGAAATAGAATCGAAATATTGGTAAAAATGAATATATATACGTAGTATCAAACTACATGAAAAACGTGAAAAAAGTCACTAATTAACCATATTTGAGGATTTTAACTTCAAATCAAAGAGCGAGGTTTCGTATTATTTAGATCCAAGAAAAGACATATGACAATGTTGTTTCCAATACAAATGATAAAAATCATTGTGTTTTCATTAGAATTAACTAAAATGTTCTTGATTTTCCGTTTATATTACCGAGGGAAGATGTACACGTAAAACCGCTCTAATCCGGCTGAAACGTCGATATATGCAATAAAAACCGAACTTCTCCCCTTTTCAATATCTTACTCAGTATTTTAACGAGAAACATATAGATGATTGAAAATGAAGTATTTAAGGTTATTATCTAATCAATTATGTGTTTGCGTCATTTTTATCGTATATATAATGAATTAATACCCATAGACTGAAAATTCACAAAAACGTGGAAAAAGGGCAAAATATTGCCTAATTCGATGATATTTTGTTTAAGTCACATAAAGGAAAATGGGATGATAAACGTCAAAATATTGCTAAATTCGATGATTTTTCGTACGAAACAAAATGCATGAAAACTTGCTTAAAATGCAATATTATGCGAAATTCTGAGATTTGAAGGCCAAATCACATATCGTGATACTACATGAAATAGTATCGAAATATTGGTAAAAATGAATATATTTACGTAATATCAAACTTCATGAAAAACGTGAAAAAAGTCAATATTTAACCATATGTGAGGATTTTAACTTCAAATCATAGAGCGAGGTTTCGTATTATTTAGATCCAAGAAAAGACATATGACAATGTTGTTTCCAATACAAATGATTAAAATCAATGTTTTTTCATTAGTATTAACTAAAATGTTCCTGATTTTCCGTTTATATTACCGATGGAAGATGTACACGAAAATCGCTCTATTCCGGCTGAAACGTCGATATATGCAATAAAAACAGAACTTCTCCCCTTTTAAATATCTTACTCAGTATTTTAACGAGAAACAAATAGTTGATTGAAAATGAAGTATTTAAGGTTATTATCTAATGAATTATGTGTTTGCGTCATTTTTATCGTATATATAATGAATTAATACCCATAAACTGAAAATTCACAAAAACGTGGAAAAACGGCAAAATATTGCCTAATTCGATGATACTTTGTTTAAATCAAATAAAGGAAAAGGGGATGATAAACGTCAAAATATTGCTAAATTCGATGATTTTTCGTACGAAACAAAATGCAAGAAAAATTGCTTAATATGCATTATTGTGCGAAATTCTGAGATTTGAAGGCCAAATCACATATCGTGATACGACATGAAATAGAATCGAAATATTGGTAAAAATGAATATATATACGTAGTATCAAACTACATGAAAAACGTGAAAAAAGTCACTAATTAACCATATTTGAGGATTTTAACTTCAAATCAAAGAGCGAGGATTCGTATTATTTAGATCCAAGAAAAGACATATGACAATGTTGTTTCCAATACAAATGATAAAAATCATTGTGTTTTCATTAGAATTAACTAAAATGTTCTTGATTTTCCGTTTATATTACCGAGGGAAGATGTACACGTAAAACCGCTCTAATCCGGCTGAAACGTCGATATATGCAATAAAAACCGAACTTCTCCCCTTTTCAATATCTTACTCAGTATTTTAACGAGAAACATATAGATGATTGAAAATGAAGTATTTAAGGTTATTATCTAATCAATTATGTGTTTGTATCATTTTTATCGTATATGTATGAATTAATACCCATAGACTGTAGATTCACAAAAACGTGGAAAACGGCAAAATATTGCCTAATTCGATGATATTTTGTTTAAGTCACATAAAGGAAAATGGGATGATAAACGTCAAAATATTGCTAAATTCGATGATTTTTCGTACGAAACAAAATGCATGAAAACTTGTTTAAAATGCAATATTATGCGAAATTCTGAGATTTGAAGGCCAAATCACATATCGTGATACTACATGAAATAGTATCGAAATATTGGTAAAAATGAATATATTTACGTAATATCAAACTACATGAAAAACGTGAAAAAAGTCAATATTTAACCATATGTGAGGATTTTAACTTCAAATCATAGAGCGAGGTTTCGTATTATTTAGATCCAAGAAAAGACATATGACAATGTTGTTTCCAATACAAATGATTAAAATCAATGTTTTTTCATTAGTATTAACTAAAATGTTCCTGATTTTCCGTTTATATTACCGATGGAAGATGTACACGAAAATCGCTCTATTCCGGCTGAAACGTCGATATATGCAATAAAAACAGAACTTCTCCCCTTTTAAATATCTTACTCAGTATTTTAACGAGAAACATATAGATGATTGAAAATGAAGTATTTAAGGTTATTATCTAATCAATTATGTGTTTGCGTCATTTTTATCGTATATATAATGAATTAATACCCATAGACTGAAAATTCACAAAAACGTGGAAAAAGGGCAAAATATTGCCTAATTCGATGATATTTTGTTTAAGTCACATAAAGGAAAATGGGATGATAAACGTCAAAATATTGCTAAATTCGATGATTTTTCGTACGAAACAAAATGCATGAAAACTTGCTTAAAATGCAATATTATGCGAAATTCTGAGATTTGAAGGCCAAATCACATATCGTGATACTACATGAAATAGTATCGAAATATTGGTAAAAATGAATATATTTACGTAATATCAAACTACATGAAAAACGTGAAAAAACTCAATATTTAACCATATGTGAGGATTTTAACTTCAAATCATAGAGCGAGGTTTCGTATTATTTAGATCCAAGAAAAGACATATGACAATGTTGTTTCCAATACAAATGATTAAAATCAATGTTTTTTCATTAGTATTAACTAAAATGTTCCTGATTTTCCGTTTATATTACCGATGGAAGATGTACACGAAAATCGCTCTATTCCGGCTGAAACGTCGATATATGCAATAAAAACAGAACTTCTCCCCTTTTAAATATCTTACTCAGTATTTTAACGAGAAACAAATAGTTGATTGAAAATGAAGTATTTAAGGTTATTATCTAATGAATTATGTGTTTGCGTCATTTTTATCGTATATATAATGAATTAATACCCATAGACTGAAAATTCACAAAAACGTGGAAAAACGGCAAAATATTGCCTAATTCGATGATATTTTGTTTATATCAAATAAAGGAAAAGGGGATGATAAACGTCAAAATATTGCTAAATTCGATGATTTTTCGTACGAAACAAAATGCAAGAAAAATTGCTTAATATGCAATATTGTGCGAAATTCTGAGATTTGAAGGCCAATTCACATATCGTGATACGACATGAAATAGAATCGAAATATTGGTAAAAATGAATATATATACGTAGTATCAAACTACATGAAAAACGTGAAAAAGTCACTATTTAACCATATTTGAGGATTTTAACTTCAAATCATAGAGCGAGGTTTCGTATTATTTAGATCCAAGAAAAGACATATGACAATGTTGTTTCCAATACAAATGATAAAAATCAATGTGTTTTCATTAGAATTAACTAAAATGTTCCTGATTTTCCGTTTATATTACCGAGGGAAGATGTACACGTAAAACCGCTCTAATCCGGCTGAAACGTCGATATATGCAATAAAAACCGAACTTCTCCCCTTTTCAATATCTTACTCAGTATTTTAACGAGAAACATATAGATGATTGAAAATGAAGTATTTAAGGTTATTATCTAATCAATTATGTGTTTGCGTCATTTTTATCTTATATATAATGAATTAATACCCATAGACTGAAAATTCACAAAAACGTGGAAAAACGGCAAAATATTGCCTAATTCGATGATACTTTGTTTAAATCAAATAAAGGAAAAGGGGATGATAAACGTCAAAATATTGCTAAATTCGATGATTTTTCGTACGAAGCAAAATGCAAGAAAACTTGCTTAATATGCAATATTAGTGCGAAATTCTGAGATTTGAAGGCCAAATCACATATCGTGATACTACATGAAATAGAATCGAAATATTGGTAAAAATGAATATATATACGTAGTATCAAACTACATGAAAAACGTGAAAAAAGTCACTAATTAACCATATTTGAGGATTTTAACTTCAAATCAATAGAGCGAGGTTTCGTATTATTTAGATCCAAGAAAAGACATATGACAATGTTGTTTCCAATACAAATGATAAAAATCATTGTGTTTTCATTAGAATTAACTAAAATGTTCTTGATTTTCCGTTTATATTACCGAGGGAAGATGTACACGTAAAACCGCTCTAATCCGGCTGAAACGTCGATATATGCAATAAAAACCGAACTTCTCCCCTTTTCAATATCTTCCTCAGTATTTTAACGAGAAACATATAGATGATTGAAAATGAAGTATTTAAGGTTATTATCTAATCAATTATGTGTTTGCTATCATTTTTATCGTATATGTATGAATTAATACCCATAGACTGTAGAATTCACAAAAACGTGGAAAACGGCAAAATATTGCCTAATTCGATGATATTTTGTTTAAGTCACATAAAGGAAAATGGGATGATAAACGTCAAAATATTGCTAAATTCGATGATTTTTCGTACGAAACAAAATGCATGAAAACTTGCTTAAAATGCAATATTATGCGAAATTCTGAGATTTGAAGGCCAAATCACATATCGTGATACTACATGAAATAGTATCGAAATATTGGTAAAAATGAATATATTTACGTAATATCAAACTACATGAAAAACGTGAAAAAAGTCAATATTTAACCATATGTGAGGATTTTAACTTCAAATCATAGAGCGAGGTTTCGTATTATTTAGATCCAAGAAAAGACATATGACAATGTTGTTTCCAATACAAATGATTAAAATCAATGTTTTTTCATTAGTATTAACTAAAATGTTCCTGATTTTCCGTTTATATTACCGATGGAAGATGTACACGAAAATCGCTCTATTCCGGCTGAAACGTCGATATATGCAATAAAAACAGAACTTCTCCCCTTTTAAATATCTTACTCAGTATTTTAACGAGAAACAAATAGTTGATTGAAAATGAAGTATTTAAGGTTATTATCTAATGAATTATGTGTTTGCGTCATTTTTATCGTATATATAATGAATTAATACCCATAGACTGAAAATTCACAAAAACGTGGAAAAACGGCAAAATATTGCCCAATTCGATGATATTTTGTTTATATCAAATAAAGGAAAAGGGGATGATAAACGTCAAAATATTGCTAAATTCGATGATTTTTCGTACGAAACAAAATGCAAGAAAAATTGCTTAATATGCAATATTGTGCGAAATTCTGAGATTTGAAGGCCAATCACATATCGTGATACGACATGAAATAGAATCGAAATATTGGTAAAAATGAATATATATACGTAGTATCAAACTACATGAAAAACGTGAAAAAAGTCACTAATTAACCATATTTGAGGATTTTAACTTCAAATCACAGAGCGAGGTTTCGTATTATTTAGATCCAAGAAAAGACATATGACAATGTTGTTTCCAATACAAATGATAAAAATCATTGTGTTTTCATTAGAATTAACTAAAATGTTCTTGATTTTCCGTTTATATTACCGAGGGAAGATGTACACGTAAAACCGCTCTAATCCGGCTGAAACGTCGATATATGCAATAAAAACCGAACTTCTCCCCTTTTCAATATCTTACTCAGTATTTTAACGAGAAACATATAGATGATTGAAAATGAAGTATTTAAGGTTATTATCTAATCAATTATGTGTTTGCGTCATTTTTATCGTATATATAATGAATTAATACCCATAGACTGAAAATTCACAAAAACGTGGAAAAAGGGCAAAATATTGCCTAATTCGATGATATTTTGTTTAAATCACATAAAGGAAAAGGGGATGATGAACGTCAAAATAGTTGCTAAATTCGATGATTTTTCGTACGAAACAAAGTGCAAGAAAACTTGCATTAAAATGCAATATTATGCGAAATTCTGAGAATTGAAGGCCAAATCACATATCATGATACTACATGAAATAGAATCGAAATATTGGTAAAAATGAATATATTTACGTAGTATCAAACTACATGAAAAACGTGAAAAAAGTCACTATTTAACCATATTTGAGGATTTTAACTTCAAATCATAGAGCGAGGTTTCGTATTATTTAGATCCAAGAAAAGACATATGACCATGTTGTTTCCAATACAAATTGATAAAAATCAATGTGTTTTCATTAGAATTAACTGAAATGTTCCTGATTTTCCGTTTATATTACCGAGGGAAGATGTACACGTAAAACCGCTCTAATCCGGCTGAAACGTCGATATATGCAATAAAAACCGAACTTCTCCCCTTTTCAATATCTTACTCAGTATTTTAACGAGAAACATATAGATGATTGAAAATGAAGTATTTAAGGTTATTATCTAATGAATTATGTGTTTGTATCATTTTTATCGTATATGTATGAATTAATACCCATAGACTGTAGATTCACAAAAACGTGGAAAACGGCAAAATATTGCCTAATTCGATGATATTTTGTTTAAGTCACATAAAGGAAAATGGGATGATAAACGTCAAAATATTGCTAAATTCGATGATTTTTCGTACGAAACAAAATGCATGAAAACTTGCTTAAAATGCAATATTATGCGAAATTCTGAGATTTGAAGGCCAAATCACATATCGTGATACTACATGAAATAGTATCGAAATATTGGTAAAAATGAATATATTTACGTAATATCAAACTACATGAAAAACGTGAAAAAAGTCAATATTTAACCATATGTGAGGATTTTAACTTCAAATCATAGAGCGAGGTTTCGTATTATTTAGATCCAAGAAAAGACATATGACAATGTTGTTTCCAATACAAATGATTAAAATCAATGTTTTTTCATTAGTATTAACTAAAATGTTCCTGATTTTCCGTTTATATTACCGATGGAAGATGTACACGAAAATCGCTCTATTCCGGCTGAAACGTCGATATATGCAATAAAAACAGAACTTCTCCCCTTTTCAATATCTTACTCAGTATTTTAACGAGAAACAAATAGTTGATTGAAAATGAAGTATTTAAGGTTATTATCTAATGAATTATGTGTTTGCGTCATTTTTATCGTATATATAATGAATTAATACCCATAGACTGAAAATTCACAAAAACGTGGAAAAACGGCAAAATATTGCCTAATTCGATGATATTTTGTTTAAATCAAATAAAGGAAAAGGGGATGATAAACGTCAAAATATTGCTAAATTCGATGATTTTTCGTACGAAACAAAATGCAAGAAAAATTGCTTAATATGCAATATTGTGCGAAATTCTGAGATTTGAAGGCCAAATCACATATCGTGATACGACATGAAATAGAATCGAAATATTGGTAAAAATGAATATATATACGTAGTATCAAACTACATGAAAAACGTGAAAAAAGTCACTAATTAACCATATTTGAGGATTTTAACTTCAAATCACAGAGCGAGGTTTCGTATTATTTAGATCCAAGAAAAGACATATGACAATGTTGTTTCCAATACAAATGATAAAAATCATTGTGTTTTCATTAGAATTAACTAAAATGTTCTTGATTTTCCGTTTATATTACCGAGGGAAGATGTACACGTAAAACCGCTCTAATCCGGCTGAAACGTCGATATATGCAATAAAAACCGAACTTCTCCCCTTTTCAATATCTTACTCAGTATTTTAACGAGAAACATATAGATGATTGAAAATGAAGTATTTAAGGTTATTATCTAATCAATTATGTGTTTGCGTCATTTTTATCGTATATATAATGAATTAATACCCATAGACTGAAAATTCACAAAAACGTGGAAAAAGGGCAAAATATTGCCTAATTCGATGATATTTTGTTTAAATCACATAAAGGAAAAGGGGATGATGAACGTCAAAATGTTGCTAAATTCGATGATTTTTCGTACGAAACAAAGTGCAAGAAAACTTGCATAAAATGCAATATTATGCGAAATTCTGAGAATTGAAGGCCAAATCACATATCATGATACTACATGAAATAGAATCGAAATATTGGTAAAAATGAATATATTTACGTAGTATCAAACTACATGAAAAACGTGAAAAAGTCACTATTTAACCATATTTGAGGATTTTAACTTCAAATCATAGAGCGAGGTTTCGTATTATTTAGATCCAAGAAAAGACATATGACCATGTTGTTTCCAATACAAATTGTAAAAATCAATGTGTTTTCATTAGAATTAACTGAAATGTTCCTGATTTTCCGTTTATATTACCGAGGGAAGATGTACACGTAAAACCGCTCTAATCCGGCTGAAACGTCGATATATGCAATAAAAACCGAACTTCTCCCCTTTTCAATATCTTACTCAGTATTTTAACGAGAAACATATAGATGATTGAAAATGAAGTATTTAAGGTTATTATCTAATGAATTATGTGTTTGTATCATTTTTATCGTATATGTATGAATTAATACCCATAGACTGTAGATTCACAAAAACGTGGAAAACGGCAAAATATTGCCTAATTCGATGATATTTTGTTTAAGTCACATAAAGGAAAATGGGATGATAAACGTCAAAATATTGCTATATTCGATGATTTTTCGTACGAAACAAAATGCATGAAAACTTGCTTAAAATGCAATATTATGCGAAATTCTGAGATTTGAAGGCCAAATCACATATCGTGATACTACATGAAATAGTATCGAAATATTGGTAAAAATGAATATATTTACGTAATATCAAACTTACATGAAAAACGTGAAAAAAGTCAATATTTAACCATATGTGAGGATTTTAACTTCAAATCATAGAGCGAGGTTTCGTATTATTTAGATCCAAGAAAAGACATATGACAATGTTGTTTCCAATACAAATGATTAAAATCAATGTTTTTTCATTAGTATTAACTAAAATGTTCCTGATTTTCCGTTTATATTACCGATGGAAGATGTACACGAAAATCGCTCTATTCCGGCTGAAACGTCGATATATGCAATAAAAACAGAACTTCTCCCCTTTTAAATATCTTACTCAGTATTTTAACGAAAAACAAATAGTTGATTGAAAATGAAGTATTTAAGGTTATTATCTAATGAATTATGTGTTTGCGTCATTTTTATCGTATATATAATGAATTAATACCCATAGACTGAAAATTCACAAAAACGTGGAAAAACGGCAAAATATTGCCCAATTCGATGATATTTTGTTTATATCAAATAAAGGAAAAGGGGATGATAAAAGTCAAAATATTGCTAAATTCGATGATTTTTCGTACGAAACAAAATGCAAGAAAAATTGCTTAATATGCAATATTGTGCGAAATTCTGAATTTTGAAGGCCAATTCACATATCGTGATACGACATGAAATAGAATCGAAATATTGGTAAAAATGAATATATATACGTAGTATCAAACTACATGAAAAACGTGAAAAAAGTCACTAATTAACCATATTTGAGGATTTTAACTTCAAATCAAAGAGCGAGGTTTCGTATTATTTAGATCCAAGAAAAGACATATGACAATGTTGTTTCCAATACAAATGATAAAAATCATTGTGTTTTCATTAGAATTAACTAAAATGTTCTTGATTTTCCGTTTATATTACCGAGGGAAGATGTACACGTAAAACCGCTCTAATCCGGCTGAAACGTCGATATATGCAATAAAAACCGAACTTCTCCCCTTTTCAATATCTTACTCAGTATTTTAACGAGAAACATATAGATGATTGAAAATGAAGTATTTAAGGTTATTATCTAATCAATTATGTGTTTGCGTCATTTTTATCGTATATATAATGAATTAATACCCATAGACTGAAAATTCACAAAAACGTGGAAAAAGGGCAAAATATTGCCTAATTCGATGATATTTTGTTTAAATCACATAAAGGAAAAGGGGATGATGAACGTCAAAATGTTGCTAAATTCGATGATTTTTCGTACGAAACAAAGTGCAAGAAAACTTGCATAAAATGCAATATTATGCGAAATTCTGAGAATTGAAGGCCAAATCACATATCATGATACTACATGAAATAGAATCGAAATATTGGTAAAAATGAATATATTTACGTAGTATCAAACTACATGAAAAACGTGAAAAAGTCACTATTTAACCATATTTGAGGATTTTAACTTCAAATCATAGAGCGAGGTTTCGTATTATTTAGATCCAAGAAAAGACATATGACCATGTTGTTTCCAATACAAATTGTAAAAATCAATGTGTTTTCATTAGAATTAACTGAAATGTTCCTGATTTTCCGTTTATATTACCGAGGGAAGATGTACACGTAAAACCGCTCTAATCCGGCTGAAACGTCGATATATGCAATAAAAACCGAACTTCTCCCCTTTTCAATATCTTCCTCAGTATTTTAACGAGAAACATATAGATGATTGAAAATGAAGTATTTAAGGTTATTATCTAATCAATTATGTGTTTGCGTCATTTTTATCGTATATATAATGAATTAATACCCATAGACTGAAAATTCACAAAAACGTGGAAAAAGGGCAAAATATTGCCTAATTCGATGATATTTTGTTTAAGTCACATAAAGGAAAATGGGATGATAAACGTCAAAATATTGCTAAATTCGATGATTTTTCGTACGAAACAAAATGCATGAAAACTTGCTTAAAATGCAATATTATGCGAAATTCTGAGATTTGAAGGCCAAATCACATATCGTGATACTACATGAAATAGTATCGAAATATTGGTAAAAATGAATATATTTACGTAATATCAAACTACATGAAAAACGTGAAAAAACTCAATATTTAACCATATGTGAGGATTTTAACTTCAAATCATAGAGCGAGGTTTCGTATTATTTAGATCCAAGAAAAGACATATGACAATGTTATTTCCAATACAAATGATTAAAATCAATGTTTTTTCATTAGTATTAACTAAAATGTTCCTGATTTTCCGTTTAAATTACCGATGGAAGATGTACACGAAAATCGCTCTATTCCGGCTGAAACGTCGATATATGCAATAAAAACAGAACTTCTCCCCTTTTCAATATCTTACTCAGTATTTTAACGAGAAACAAATAGTTGATTGAAAATGAAGTATTTAAGGTTATTATCTAATGAATTATGTGTTTGCGTCATTTTTATCGTATATATAATGAATTAATACCCATAGACTGAAAATTCACAAAAACGTGGAAAAACGGCAAAATATTGCCTAATTCGATGATATTTTGTTTAAATCACATAAAGGAAAAGGGGATGATGAACGTCAAAATGTTGCTAAATTCGATGATTTTTCGTACGAAACAAAGTGCAAGAAAACTTGCATAAAATGCAATATTATGCGAAATTCTGAGAATTGAAGGCCAAATCACATATCATGATACTACATGAAATAGAATCGAAATATTGGTAAAAATGAATATATTTACGTAGTATCAAACTACATGAAAAACGTGAAAAAGTCACTATTTAACCATATTTGAGGATTTTAACTTCAAATCATAGAGCGAGGTTTCGTATTATTTTAGATCCAAGAAAAGACATATGACCATGTTGTTTCCAATACAAATTGTAAAAATCAATGTGTTTTCATTAGAATTAACTGAAATGTTCCTGATTTTCCGTTTATATTACCGAGGGAAGATGTACACGTAAAACCGCTCTAATCCGGCTGAAACGTCGATATATGCAATAAAAACCGAACTTCTCCCCTTTTCAATATCTTACTCAGTATTTTAACGAGAAACATATAGATGATTGAAAATGAAGTATTTAAGGTTATTATCTAATGAATTATGTGTTTGTATCATTTTTATCGTATATGTATGAATTAATACCCATAGACTGTAGATTCACAAAAACGTGGAAAACGGCAAAATATTGCCTAATTCGATGATATTTTGTTTAAGTCACATAAAGGAAAATGGGATGATAAACGTCAAAATATTGCTATATTCGATGATTTTTCGTACGAAACAAAATGCATGAAAACTTGCTTAAAATGCAATATTATGCGAAATTCTGAGATTTGAAGGCCAAATCACATATCGTGATACTACATGAAATAGTATCGAAATATTGGTAAAAATGAAAATATTTACGTAATATCAAACTTCATGAAAAACGTGAAAAAAGTCAATATTTAACCATATGTGAGGATTTTAACTTCAAATCATAGAGCGAGGTTTCGTATTATTTAGATCCAAGAAAAGACATATGACAATGTTGTTTCCAATACAAATGATTAAAATCAATGTTTTTTCATTAGTATTAACTAAAATGTTCCTGATTTTCCGTTTATATTACCGATGGAAGATGTACACGAAAATCGCTCTATTCCGGCTGAAACGTCGATATATGCAATAAAAACAGAACTTCTCCCCTTTTAAATATCTTACTCAGTATTTTAACGAAAAACAAATAGTTGATTGAAAATGAAGTATTTAAGGTTATTATCTAATGAATTATGTGTTTGCGTAATTTTTATCGTATATATAATGAATTAATACCCATAGACTGAAAATTCACAAAAACGTGGAAAAACGGCAAAATATTGCCCAATTCGATGATATTTTGTTTATATCAAATAAAGGAAAAGGGGATGATAAAAGTCAAAATATTGCTAAATTCGATGATTTTTCGTACGAAACAAAATGCAAGAAAAATTGCTTAATATGCAATATTGTGCGAAATTCTGAATTTTGAAGGCCAATTCACATATCGTGATACGACATGAAATAGAATCGAAATATTGGTAAAAATGAATATATATACGTAGTATCAAACTACATGAAAAACGTGAAAAAAGTCACTAATTAACCATATTTGAGGATTTTAACTTCAAATCAAAGAGCGAGGTTTCGTATTATTTAGATCCAAGAAAAGACATATGACAATGTTGTTTCCAATGCAAATGATAAAAATCATTGTGTTTTCATTAGAATTAACTAAAATGTTCTTGATTTTCCGTTTATATTACCGAGGGAAGATGTACACGTAAAACCGCTCTAATCCGGCTGAAACGTCGATATATGCAATAAAAACCGAACTTCTCCCCTTTTCAATATCTTACTCAGTATTTTAACGAGAAACATATAGATGATTGAAAATGAAGTATTTAAGGTTATTATCTAATCAATTATGTGTTTGCGTCATTTTTATCGTATATATAATGAATTAATACCCATAGACTGAAAATTCACAAAAACGTGGAAAAAGGGCAAAATATTGCCTTATTCGATGATATTTTGTTTAAATCACATAAAGGAAAAGGGGATGATGAACGTCAAAATGTTGCTAAATTCGATGATTTTTCGTACGAAACAAAGTGCAAGAAAACTTGCATAAAATGCAATATTATGCGAAATTCTGAGAATTGAAGGCCAAATCACATATCATGATACTACATGAAATAGAATCGAAATATTGGTAAAAATGAATATATTTACGTAGTATCAAACTACATGAAAAACGTGAAAAAGTCACTATTTAACCATATTTGAGGATTTTAACTTCAAATCATAGAGCGAGGTTTCGTATTATTTAGATCCAAGAAAAGACATATGACCATGTTGTTTCCAATACAAATTGTAAAAATCAATGTGTTTTCATTAGAATTAACTGAAATGTTCCTGATTTTCCGTTTATATTACCGAGGGAAGATGTACACGTAAAACCGCTCTAATCCGGCTGAAACGTCGATATATGCAATAAAAACCGAACTTCTCCCCTTTTCAATATCTTACTCAGTATTTTAACGAGAAACATATAGATGATTGAAAATGAAGTATTTAAGGTTATTATCTAATGAATTATGTGTTTGTATCATTTTTATCGTATATGTATGAATTAATACCCATAGACTGTAGATTCACAAAAACGTGGAAAACGGCAAAATATTGCCTAATTCGATGATATTTTGTTTAAGTCACATAAAGGAAAATGGGATGATAAACGTCAAAATATTGCTATATTCGATGATTTTTCGTACGAAACAAAATGCATGAAAACTTGCTTAAAATGCAATATTATGCGAAATTCTGAGATTTGAAGGCCAAATCACATATCGTGATACTACATGAAATAGTATCGAAATATTGGTAAAAATGAAAATATTTACGTAATATCAAACTTCATGAAAAACGTGAAAAAAGTCAATATTTAACCATATGTGAGGATTTTAACTTCAAATCATAGAGCGAGGTTTCGTATTATTTAGATCCAAGAAAAGACATATGACAATGTTGTTTCCAATACAAATGATTAAAATCAATGTTTTTTCATTAGTATTAACTAAAATGTTCCTGATTTTCCGTTTATATTACCGATGGAAGATGTACACGAAAATCGCTCTATTCCGGCTGAAACGTCGATATATGCAATAAAAACAGAACTTCTCCCCTTTTAAATATCTTACTCAGTATTTTAACGAAAAACAAATAGTTGATTGAAAATGAAGTATTTAAGGTTATTATCTAATGAATTATGTGTTTGCGTCATTTTTATCGTATATATAATGAATTAATACCCATAGACTGAAAATTCACAAAAACGTGGAAAAACGGCAAAATATTGCCCAATTCGATGATATTTTGTTTATATCAAATAAAGGAAAAGGGGATGATAAAAGTCAAAATATTGCTAAATTCGATGATTTTTCGTACGAAACAAAATGCAAGAAAAATTGCTTAATATGCAATATTGTGCGAAATTCTGAATTTTGAAGGCCAATTCACATATCGTGATACGACATGAAATAGAATCGAAATATTGGTAAAAATGAATATATATACGTAGTATCAAACTACATGAAAAACGTGAAAAAAGTCACTAATTAACCATATTTGAGTATTTTAACTTCAAATTAAAGAGCGAGGTTTCGTATTATTTAGATCCAAGAAAAGACATATGACAATGTTGTTTCCAATACAAATGATAAAAATCATTGTTTTCATTAGAATTAACTAAAATGTTCTTGATTTTCCGTTTATATTACCGAGGGAAGATGTACACGTAAAACCGCTCTAATCCGGCTGAAACGTCGATATATGCAATAAAAACCGAACTTCTCCCCTTTTCAATATCTTACTCAGTATTTTAACGAGAAACATATAGATGATTGAAAATGAAGTATTTAAGGTTATTATCTAATCAATTATGTGTTTGCGTCATTTTTATCGTATATATAATGAATTAATACCCATAGACTGAAAATTCACAAAAACGTGGAAAAAGGGCAAAATATTGCCTAATTCGATGATATTTTGTTTAAATCACATAAAGGAAAAGGGGATGATGAACGTCAAAATGTTGCTAAATTCGATGATTTTTCGTACGAAACAAAGTGCAAGAAAACTTGCATAAAATGCAATATTATGCGAAATTCTGAGAATTGAAGGCCAAATCACATATCATGATACTACATGAAATAGAATCGAAATATTGGTAAAAATGAATATATTTACGTAGTATCAAACTACATGAAAAACGTGAAAAAGTCACTATTTAACCATATTTGAGGATTTTAACTTCAAATCATAGAGCGAGGTTTCGTATTATTTAGATCTAAGAAAAGACATATGACCATGTTGTTTCCAATACAAATTATAAAAATCAATGTGTTTTCATTAGAATTAACTAAAATGTTCCTCCTTTTCCGTTTATATTACCGAGGGATTATGTACACGTAAAACCGCTCTAATCCGGCTGAAACGTCGATATATGCAATAAAAACCGAACTTCTCCCCTTTTCAATATCTTACTCAGTATTTTAACGAGAAACATATAGATGATTGAAAATGAAGTATTTAAGGTTATTATCTAATGAATTATGTGTTTGTATCATTTTTATCGTATATGTATGAATTAATACCCATAGACTGTAGATTCACAAAAACGTGGAAAACGGCAAAATATTGCCTAATTCGATGATATTTTGTTTAAGTCACATAAAGGAAAATGGGATGATAAACGTCAAAATATTGCTATATTCGATGATTTTTCGTACGAAACAAAATGCATGAAAACTTGCTTAAAATGCAATATTATGCGAAATTCTGAGATTTGAAGGCCAAATCACATATCGTGATACTACATGAAATAGTATCGAAATATTGGTAAAAATGAAAATATTTACGTAATATCAAACTTCATGAAAAACGTGAAAAAAGTCAATATTTAACCATATGTGAGGATTTTAACTTCAAATCATAGAGCGAGGTTTCGTATTATTTAGATCCAAGAAAAGACATATGACAATGTTGTTTCCAATACAAATGATTAAAATCAATGTTTTTTCATTAGTATTAACTAAAATGTTCCTGATTTTCCGTTTATATTACCGATGGAAGATGTACACGAAAATCGCTCTATTCCGGCTGAAACGTCGATATATGCAATAAAAACAGAACTTCTCCCCTTTTAAATATCTTACTCAGTATTTTAACGAAAAACAAATAGTTGATTGAAAATGAAGTATTTAAGGTTATTATCTAATGAATTATGTGTTTGCGTCATTTTTATCGTATATATAATGAATTAATACCCATAGACTGAAAATTCACAAAAACGTGGAAAAACGGCAAAATATTGCCCAATTCGATGATATTTTGTTTATATCAAATAAAGGAAAAGGGGATGATAAAAGTCAAAATATTGCTAAATTCGATGATTTTTCGTACGAAACAAAATGCAAGAAAAATTGCTTAATATGCAATATTGTGCGAAATTCTGAATTTTGAAGGCCAATTCACATATCGTGATACGACATGAAATAGAATCGAAATATTGGTAAAAATGAATATATATACGTAGTATCAAACTACATGAAAAACGTGAAAAAAGTCACTAATTAACCATATTTGAGGATTTTAACTTCAAATCAAAGAGCGAGGTTTCGTATTATTTAGATCCAAGAAAAGACATATGACAATGTTGTTTCCAATACAAATGATAAAAATCATTGTGTTTTCATTAGAATTAACTAAAATGTTCTTGATTTTCCGTTTATATTACCGAGGGAAGATGTACACGTAAAACCGCTCTAATCCGGCTGAAACGTCGATATATGCAATAAAAACCGAACTTCTCCCCTTTTCAATATCTTACTCAGTATTTTAACGAGAAACATATAGATGATTGAAAATGAAGTATTTAAGGTTATTATCTAATCAATTATGTGTTTGCGTCATTTTTATCGTATATATAATGAATTAATACCCATAGACTGAAAATTCACAAAAACGTGGAAAAAGGGCAAAATATTGCCTTATTCGATGATATTTTGTTTAAATCACATAAAGGAAAAGGGGATGATGAACGTCAAAATGTTGCTAAATTCGATGATTTTTCGTACGAAACAAAGTGCAAGAAAACTTGCATAAAATGCAATATTATGCGAAATTCTGAGAATTGAAGGCCAAATCACATATCATGATACTACATGAAATAGAATCGAAATATTGGTAAAAATGAATATATTTACGTAGTATCAAACTACATGAAAAACGTGAAAAAGTCACTATTTAACCATATTTGAGGATTTTAACTTCAAATCATAGAGCGAGGTTTCGTATTATTTAGATCCAAGAAAAGACATATGACCATGTTGTTTCCAATACAAATTGTAAAAATCAATGTGTTTTCATTAGAATTAACTGAAATGTTCCTGATTTTCCGTTTATATTACCGAGGGAAGATGTACACGTAAAACCGCTCTAATCCGGCTGAAACGTCGATATATGCAATAAAAACCGAACTTCTCCCCTTTTCAATATCTTACTCAGTATTTTAACGAGAAACATATAGATGATTGAAAATGAAGTATTTAAGGTTATTATCTAATGAATTATGTGTTTGTATCATTTTTATCGTATATGTATGAATTAATACCCATAGACTGTAGATTCACAAAAACGTGGAAAACGGCAAAATATTGCCTAATTCGATGATATTTTGTTTAAGTCACATAAAGGAAAATGGGATGATAAACGTCAAAATATTGCTATATTCGATGATTTTTCGTACGAAACAAAATGCATGAAAACTTGCTTAAAATGCAATATTATGCGAAATTCTGAGATTTGAAGGCCAAATCACATATCGTGATACTACATGAAATAGTATCGAAATATTGGTAAAAATGAAAATATTTACGTAATATCAAACTTCATGAAAAACGTGAAAAAAGTCAATATTTAACCATATGTGAGGATTTTAACTTCAAATCATAGAGCGAGGTTTCGTATTATTTAGATCCAAGAAAAGACATATGACAATGTTGTTTCCAATACAAATGATTAAAATCAATGTTTTTTCATTAGTATTAACTAAAATGTTCCTGATTTTCCGTTTATATTACCGATGGAAGATGTACACGAAAATCGCTCTATTCCGGCTGAAACGTCGATATATGCAATAAAAACAGAACTTCTCCCCTTTTAAATATCTTACTCAGTATTTTAACGAAAAACAAATAGTTGATTGAAAATGAAGTATTTAAGGTTATTATCTAATGAATTATGTGTTTGCGTCATTTTTATCGTATATATAATGAATTAATACCCATAGACTGAAAATTCACAAAAACGTGGAAAAACGGCAAAATATTGCCCAATTCGATGATATTTTGTTTATATCAAATAAAGGAAAAGGGGATGATAAAAGTCAAAATATTGCTAAATTCGATGATTTTTCGTACGAAACAAAATGCAAGAAAAATTGCTTAATATGCAATATTGTGCGAAATTCTGAATTTTGAAGGCCAATTCACATATCGTGATACGACATGAAATAGAATCGAAATATTGGTAAAAATGAATATATATACGTAGTATCAAACTACATGAAAAACGTGAAAAAAGTCACTAATTAACCATATTTGAGGATTTTAACTTCAAATCAAAGAGCGAGGTTTCGTATTATTTAGATCCAAGAAAAGACATATGACAATGTTGTTTCCAATACAAATGATAAAAATCATTGTGTTTTCATTAGAATTAACTAAAATGTTCTTGATTTTCCGTTTATATTACCGAGGGAAGATGTACACGTAAAACCGCTCTAATCCGGCTGAAACGTCGATATATGCAATAAAAACCGAACTTCTCCCCTTTTCAATATCTTACTCAGTATTTTAACGAGAAACATATAGATGATTGAAAATGAAGTATTTAAGGTTATTATCTAATCAATTATGTGTTTGCGTCATTTTTATCGTATATATAATGAATTAATACCCATAGACTGAAAATTCACAAAAACGTGGAAAAAGGGCAAAATATTGCCTAATTCGATGATATTTTGTTTAAATCACATAAAGGAAAAGGGGATGATGAACGTCAAAATGTTGCTAAATTCGATGATTTTTCGTACGAAACAAAGTGCAAGAAAACTTGCATAAAATGCAATATTATGCGAAATTCTGAGAATTGAAGGCCAAATCACATATCATGATACTACATGAAATAGAATCGAAATATTGGTAAAAATGAATATATTTACGTAGTATCAAACTACATGAAAAACGTGAAAAAGTCACTATTTAACCATATTTGAGGATTTTAACTTCAAATCATAGAGCGAGGTTTCGTATTATTTAGATCTAAGAAAAGACATATGACCATGTTGTTTCCAATACAAATTATAAAAATCAATGTGTTTTCATTAGAATTAACTAAAATGTTCCTCCTTTTCCGTTTATATTACCGAGGGATTATGTACACGTAAAACCGCTCTAATCCGGCTGAAACGTCGATATATGCAATAAAAACCGAACTTCTCCCCTTTTCAATATCTTACTCAGTATTTTAACGAGAAACATATAGATGATTGAAAATGAAGTATTTAAGGTTATTATCTAATGAATTATGTGTTTGTATCATTTTTATCGTATATGTATGAATTAATACCCATAGACTGTAGATTCACAAAAACGTGGAAAACGGCAAAATATTGCCTAATTCGATGATATTTTGTTTAAGTCACATAAAGGAAAATGGGATGATAAACGTCAAAATATTGCTATATTCGATGATTTTTCGTACGAAACAAAATGCATGAAAACTTGCTTAAAATGCAATATTATGCGAAATTCTGAGATTTGAAGGCCAAATCACATATCGTGATACTACATGAAATAGTATCGAAATATTGGTAAAAATGAAAATATTTACGTAATATCAAACTTCATGAAAAACGTGAAAAAAGTCAATATTTAACCATATGTGAGGATTTTAACTTCAAATCATAGAGCGAGGTTTCGTATTATTTAGATCCAAGAAAAGACATATGACAATGTTGTTTCCAATACAAATGATTAAAATCAATGTTTTTTCATTAGTATTAACTAAAATGTTCCTGATTTTCCGTTTATATTACCGATGGAAGATGTACACGAAAATCGCTCTATTCCGGCTGAAACGTCGATATATGCAATAAAAACAGAACTTCTCCCCTTTTAAATATCTTACTCAGTATTTTAACGAAAAACAAATAGTTGATTGAAAATGAAGTATTTAAGGTTATTATCTAATGAATTATGTGTTTGCGTCATTTTTATCGTATATATAATGAATTAATACCCATAGACTGAAAATTCACAAAAACGTGGAAAAACGGCAAAATATTGCCCAATTCGATGATATTTTGTTTATATCAAATAAAGGAAAAGGGGATGATTAACGTCAAAATATTGATAATTCGATGATTTTTCGTACGAAACAAAATGCAAGAAAAATTGCTTAATATGCAATATTGTGCGAAATTCTGAATTTTGAAGGCCAATTCACATATCGTGATACGACATGAAATAGAATCGAAATATTGGTAAAAATGAATATATATACGTAGTATCAAACTACATGAAAAACGTGAAAAAAGTCACTAATTAACCATATTTGAGGATTTTAACTTCAAATCAAAGAGCGAGGTTTCGTATTATTTAGATCCAAGAAAAGACATATGACAATGTTGTTTCCAATACAAATGATAAAAATCATTGTGTTTTCATTAGAATTAACTAAAATGTTCTTGATTTTCCGTTTATATTACCGAGGGAAGATGTACACGTAAAACCGCTCTAATCCGGCTGAAACGTCGATATATGCAATAAAAACCGAACTTCTCCCCTTTTCAATATCTTACTCAGTATTTTAACGAGAAACATATAGATGATTGAAAATGAAGTATTTAAGGTTATTATCTAATCAATTATGTGTTTGCGTCATTTTTATCGTATATATAATGAATTAATACCCATAGACTGAAAATTCACAAAAACGTGGAAAAAGGGCAAAATATTGCCTAATTCGATGATATTTTGTTTAAATCACATAAAGGAAAAGGGGATGATGAACGTCAAAATGTTGCTAAATTCGATGATTTTTCGTACGAAACAAAGTGCAAGAAAACTTGCATAAAATGCAATATTATGCGAAATTCTGAGAATTGAAGGCCAAATCACATATCATGATACTACATGAAATAGAATCGAAATATTGGTAAAAATGAATATATTTACGTAGTATCAAACTACATGAAAAACGTGAAAAAGTCACTATTTAACCATATTTGAGGATTTTAACTTCAAATCATAGAGCGAGGTTTCGTATTATTTAGATCCAAGAAAAGACATATGACCATGTTGTTTCCAATACAAATTATAAAAATCAATGTGTTTTCATTAGAATTAACTAAAATGTTCCTCCTTTTCCGTTTATATTACCGAGGGATTATGTACACGTAAAACCGCTCTAATCCGGCTGAAACGTCGATATATGCAATAAAAACCGAACTTCTCCCCTTTTCAATATCTTACTCAGTATTTTAACGAGAAACATATAGATGATTGAAAATGAAGTATTTAAGGTTATTATCTAATCAATTATGTGTTTGTATCATTTTTATCGTATATGTATGAATTAATACCCATAGACTGTAGATTCACAAAAACGTGGAAAACGGCAAAATATTGCCTAATTCGATGATATTTTGTTTAAGTCACATAAAGGAAAATGGGATGATAAACGTCAAAATATTGCTAAATTCGATGATTTTTCGTACGAAACAAAATGCATGAAAACTTGCTTAAAATGCAATATTATGCGAAATTCTGAGATTTGAAGGCCAAATCACATATCGTGATACTACATGAAATAGTATCGAAATATTGGTAAAAATGAATATATTTACGTAATATCAAACTACATGAAAAACGTGAAAAAAGTCAATATTTAACCATATGTGAGGATTTTAACTTCAAATCATAGAGCGAGGTTTCGTATTATTTAGATCCAAGAAAAGACATATGACAATGTTGTTTCCAATACAAATGATAAAAATCAATGTATTTTCATTAGTATTAACTAAAATGTTCCTGATTTTCCGTTTATATTACCGATGGAAGATGTACACGAAAATCGCTCTATTCCGGCTGAAACGTCGATATATGCAATAAAAACCGAACTTCTCCCCTTTTCAATATCTTACTCAGTATTTTAACGAGAAACAAATGGTTGATTGAAAATTAAGTATTTAAGGTTATTATCTAATGAATTATATGTTTGCGTCATTTTTATCGTATATATAATGAATTAATACCCATAGACTGAAAATTCACAAAAACGTGGAAAAACGGCAAAATATTGCCTAATTCGATGATATTTTGTTTAAATCAAATAAAGGAAAAGGGGATGATAAACGTCAAAATATTGCTAAATTCGATGATTTTTCGTACGAAACAAAATGCAAGAAAAATTGCTTAATATGCAATATTGTGCGAAATTCTGAGATTTGAAGGCCAAATCACATATCGTGATACGACATGAAATAGAATCGAAATATTGGTAAAAATGAATATATATACGTAGTATCAAACTACATGAAAAACGTGAAAAAAGTCACTAATTAACCATATTTGAGGATTTTAACTTCAAATCAAAGAGCGAGGTTTCGTATTATTTAGATCCAAGAAAAGACATATGACAATGTTGTTTCCAATACAAATGATAAAAATCATTGTGTTTTCATTAGAATTAACTAAAATGTTCTTGATTTTCCGTTTATATTACCGAGGGAAGATGTACACGTAAAACCGCTCTAATCCGGCTGAAACGTCGATATATGCAATAAAAACCGAACTTCTCCCCTTTTCAATATCTTACTCAGTATTTTAACGAGAAACATATAGATGATTGAAAATGAAGTATTTAAGGTTATTATCTAATCAATTATGTGTTTGTATCATTTTTATCGTATATGTATGAATTAATACCCATAGACTGTAGATTCACAAAAACGTGGAAAACGGCAAAATATTGCCTAATTCGATGATATTTTGTTTAAGTCACATAAAGGAAAATGGGATGATAAACGTCAAAATATTGCTAAATTCGATGATTTTTCGTACGAAACAAAATGCATGAAAACTTGCTTAAAATGCAATATTATGCGAAATTCTGAGATTTGAAAGCCAAATTACATATCGTGATACTACATGAAATAGTATCGAAATATTGGTAAAAATGAATATATTTACGTAATATCAAACTACATGAAAAACGTGAAAAAAGTCAATATTTAACCATATGTGAGGATTTTAACTTCAAATCATAGAGCGAGGTTTCGTATTATTTAGATCCAAGAAAAGACATATGACAATGTTGTTTCCAATACAAATGATTAAAATCAATGTTTTTTCATTAGTATTAACTAAAATGTTCCTGATTTTCCGTTTATATTACCGATGGAAGATGTACACGAAAATCGCTCTATTCCGGCTGAAACGTCGATATATGCAATAAAAACAGAACTTCTCCCCTTTTCAATATCTTACTCAGTATTTTAACGAGAAACAAATAGTTGATTGAAAATGAAGTATTTAAGGTTATTATCTAATGAATTATGTGTTTGCGTCATTTTCATCGTATATATAATGAATTAATACCCATAGACTGAAAATTCACAAAAACGTGGAAAAACGGCAAAATATTGCCTAATTCGATGATATTTTGTTTATATCAAATAAAGGAAAAGGGGATGATAAACGTCAAAATATTGCTGAATTCGATGATTTTTCGTACGAAACAAAATGCAAGAAAAATTGCTTAATATGCAATATTGTGCGAAATTCTGAGATTTGAAGGCCAAATCACATATCGTGATACTACATGAAATTGAATCGAAATATTGGTAAAAATGAATATATATACGTAGTATCAAACTACATGAAAAACGTGAAAAAAGTCACTAATTAACCATATTTGAGGATTTTAACTTCAAATCACAGAGCGAGGTTTCGTATTATTTAGATCCAAGAAAAGACATATGACAATGTTGTTTCCAATACAAATGATAAAAATCATTGTGTTTTCATTAGAATTAACTAAAATGTTCTTGATTTTCCGTTTATATTACCGAGGGAAGATGTACACGTAAAACCGCTCTAATCCGGCTGAAACGTCGATATATGCAATAAAAACCGAACTTCTCCCCTTTTCAATATCTTACTCAGTATTTTAACGAGAAACATATAGATGATTGAAAATGAAGTATTTAAGGTTATTATCTAATCAATTATGTGTTTGCGTCATTTTTATCGTATATATAATGAATTAATACCCATAGACTGAAAATTCACAAAAACGTGGAAAAAGGGCAAAATATTGCCTAATTCGATGATATTTTGTTTAAATCACATAAAGGAAAAGGGGATGATGAACGTCAAAATGTTGCTAAATTCGATGATTTTTCGTACGAAACAAAGTGCAAGAAAACTTGCATAAAATGCAATATTATGCGAAATTCTGAGAATTGAAGGCCAAATCACATATCATGATACTACATGAAATAGAATCGAAATATTGGTAAAAATGAATATATTTACGTAGTATCAAACTACATGAAAAACGTGAAAAAGTCACTATTTAACCATATTTGAGGATTTTAACTTCAAATCATAGAGCGAGGTTTCGTATTATTTAGATCCAAGAAAAGACATATGACCATGTTGTTTCCAATACAAATTGTAAAAATCAATGTGTTTTCATTAGAATTAACTGAAATGTTCCTGATTTTCCGTTTATATTACCGAGGGAAGATGTACACGTAAAACCGCTCTAATCCGGCTGAAACGTCGATATATGCAATAAAAACCGAACTTCTCCCCTTTTCAATATCTTACTCAGTATTTTAACGAGAAACATATAGATGATTGAAAATGAAGTATTTAAGGTTATTATCTAATCAATTATGTGTTTGTATCATTTTTATCGTATATGTATGAATTAATACCCATAGACTGTAGATTCACAAAAACGTGGAAAACGGCAAAATATTGCCTAATTCGATGATATTTTGTTTAAGTCACATAAAGGAAAATGGGATGATAAACGTCAAAATATTGCTATATTCGATGATTTTTCGTACGAAACAAAATGCATGAAAACTTGCTTAAAATGCAATATTATGCGAAATTCTGAGATTTGAAGGCCAAATCACATATCGTGATACTACATGAAATAGTATCGAAATATTGGTAAAAATGAAAATATTTACGTAATATCAAACTTCATGAAAAACGTGAAAAAAGTCAATATTTAACCATATGTGAGGATTTTAACTTCAAATCATAGAGCGAGGTTTCGTATTATTTAGATCCAAGAAAAGACATATGACAATGTTGTTTCCAATACAAATGATTAAAATCAATGTTTTTTCATTAGTATTAACTAAAATGTTCCTGATTTTCCGTTTATATTACCGATGGAAGATGTACACGAAAATCGCTCTATTCCGGCTGAAACGTCGATATATGCAATAAAAACAGAACTTCTCCCCTTTTAAATATCTTACTCAGTATTTTAACGAAAAACAAATAGTTGATTGAAAATGAAGTATTTAAGGTTATTATCTAATGAATTATGTGTTTGCGTCATTTTTATCGTATATATAATGAATTAATACCCATAGACTGAAAATTGACAAAAACGTGGAAAAACGGCAAAATATTGCCCAATTCGATGATATTTTGTTTATATCAAATAAAGGAAAAGGGGATGATAAAAGTCAAAATATTGCTAAATTCGATGATTTTTCGTACGAAACAAAATGCAAGAAAAATTGCTTAATATGCAATATTGTGCGAAATTCTGAATTTTGAAGGCCAATTCACATATCGTGATACGACATGAAATAGAATCGAAATATTGGTAAAAATGAATATATATACGTAGTATCAAACTACATGAAAAACGTGAAAAAAGTCACTAATTAACCATATTTGAGGATTTTAACTTCAAATCAAAGAGCGAGGTTTCGTATTATTTAGATCCAAGAAAAGACATATGACAATGTTGTTTCCAATACAAATGATAAAAATCATTGTGTTTTCATTAGAATTAACTAAAATGTTCTTGATTTTCCGTTTATATTACCGAGGGAAGATGTACACGTAAAACCGCTCTAATCCGGCTGAAACGTCGATATATGCAATAAAAACCGAACTTCTCCCCTTTTCAATATCTTACTCAGTATTTTAACGAGAAACATATAGATGATTGAAAATGAAGTATTTAAGGTTATTATCTAATCAATTATGTGTTTGCGTCATTTTTATCGTATATATAATGAATTAATACCCATAGACTGAAAATTCACAAAAACGTGGAAAAAGGGCAAAATATTGCCTAATTCGATGATATTTTGTTTAAATCACATAAAGGAAAAGGGGATGATGAACGTCAAAATGTTGCTAAATTCGATGATTTTTCGTACGAAACAAAGTGCAAGAAAACTTGCATAAAATGCAATATTATGCGAAATTCTGAGAATTGAAGGCCAAATCACATATCATGATACTACATGAAATAGAATCGAAATATTGGTAAAAATGAATATATTTACGTAGTATCAAACTACATGAAAAACGTGAAAAAGTCACTATTTAACCATATTTGAGGATTTTAACTTCAAATCATAGAGCGAGGTTTCGTATTATTTAGATCCAAGAAAAGACATATGACCATGTTGTTTCCAATACAAATTATAAAAATCAATGTGTTTTCATTAGAATTAACTAAAATGTTCCTCCTTTTCCGTTTATATTACCGAGGGATTATGTACACGTAAAACCGCTCTAATCCGGCTGAAACGTCGATATATGCAATAAAAACCGAACTTCTCCCCTTTTCAATATCTTACTCAGTATTTTAACGAGAAACATATAGATGATTGAAAATGAAGTATTTAAGGTTATTATCTAATCAATTATGTGTTTGTATCATTTTTATCGTATATGTATGAATTAATACCCATAGACTGTAGATTCACAAAAACGTGGAAAACGGCAAAATATTGCCTAATTCGATGATATTTTGTTTAAGTCACATAAAGGAAAATGGGATGATAAACGTCAAAATATTGCTAAATTCGATGATTTTTCGTACGAAACAAAATGCATGAAAACTTGCTTAAAATGCAATATTATGCGAAATTCTGAGATTTGAAGGCCAAATCACATATCGTGATACTACATGAAATAGTATCGAAATATTGGTAAAAATGAATATATTTACGTAATATCAAACTACATGAAAAACGTGAAAAAAGTCAATATTTAACCATATGTGAGGATTTTAACTTCAAATCATAGAGCGAGGTTTCGTATTATTTAGATCCAAGAAAAGACATATGACAATGTTGTTTCCAATACAAATGATAAAAATCAATGTATTTTCATTAGTATTAACTAAAATGTTCCTGATTTTCCGTTTATATTACCGATGGAAGATGTACACGAAAATCGCTCTATTCCGGCTGAAACGTCGATATATGCAATAAAAACCGAACTTCTCCCCTTTTCAATATCTTACTCAGTATTTTAACGAGAAACAAATGGTTGATTGAAAATTAAGTATTTAAGGGTATTATCTAATGAATTATATGTTTGCGTCATTTTTATCGTATATATAATGAATTAATACCCATAGACTGAAAATTCACAAAAACGTGGAAAAACGGCAAAATATTGCCTAATTCGATGATATTTTGTTTAAATCAAATAAAGGAAAAGGGGATGATAAACGTCAAAATATTGCTAAATTCGATGATTTTTCGTACGAAACAAAATGCAAGAAAAATTGCTTAATATGCAATATTGTGCGAAATTCTGAGATTTGAAGGCCAAACCACATATCATGATACGACATGAAATAGAATCGAAATATTGGTAAAAATGAATATATATACGTAGTATCAAACTACATGAAAAACGTGAAAAAAGTCACTAATTAACCATATTTGAGGATTTTAACTTCAAATCAAAGAGCGAGGTTTCGTATTATTTAGATCCAAGAAAAGACATATGACAATGTTGTTTCCAATACAAATGATAAAAATCATTGTGTTTTCATTAGAATTAACTAAAATGTTCTTGATTTTCCGTTTATATTACCGAGGGAAGATGTACACGTAAAACCGCTCTAATCCGGCTGAAACGTCGATATATGCAATAAAAACCGAACTTCTCCCCTTTTCAATATCTTACTCAGTATTTTAACGAGAAACATATAGATGATTGAAAATGAAGTATTTAAGGTTATTATCTAATCAATTATGTGTTGCGTCATTTTTATCGTATATATAATGAATTAATACCCATAGACTGAAAATTCACAAAAACGTGGAAAAAGGGCAAAATATTGCCTAATTCGATGATATTTTGTTTAAATCACATAAAGGAAAAGGGGATGATGAACGTCAAAATGTTGCTAAATTCGATGATTTTTTCGTACGAAACAAAATGCAAGAAAACTTGCATAAAATGCAATATTATGCGAAATTCTGAGAATTGAAGGCCAAATCACATATCATGATACTACATGAAATAGAATCGAAATATTGGTAAAAATGAATATATTTACGTAGTATCAAACTACATGAAAAACGTGAAAAAGTCACTATTTAACCATATTTGAGGATTTTAACTTCAAATCATAGAGCGAGGTTTCGTATTATTTAGATCCAAGAAAAGACATATGACAATGTTGTTTCCAATACAAATGATAAAAATCAATGTGTTTTCATTAGAATTAACTAAAATGTTCCTGATTTTCTGCTTATATTACCGAGGGAAGATGTACACGTAAAACCGCTCTAATCCGGCTGAAACGTCGATATATGCAATAGAAACCGAACTTCTCCCCTTTTCAATATCTTACTCAGTATTTTAACGAGAAACATATAGATGATTGAAAATGAAGTATTTAAGGTTATTATCTAATCAATTATGTGTTGCGTCATTTTTATCGTATATATAATGAATTAATACCCATAGACTGAAAATTCACAAAAACGTGGAAAAACGGCAAAATATTGCCTAATTCGATGATATTTTGTTTAAATCACATAAAGGAAAAGGGGATGATGAACGTCAAAATATTGCTAAATTCGATGATTTTTCGTACGAAACAAAATGCAAGAAAACTTGCATAAAATGCAATATTATGCGAAATTCTAATAATTGAAGGCCAAATCACATATCATGATACTACATGAAATAGAATCGAAATATTGGTAAAAATGAATATATTTACGTAGTATCAAACTACATGAAAAACGTGAAAAAGTCACTATTTAACCATATTTGAGGATTTTAACTTCAAATCATAGAGCGAGGTTTCGTATTATTTAATTCCAAGAAAAGACATATGACAATGTTGTTTCCAATACAAATGTTAAAAATCAATGTGTTTTCATTAGAATTAACTAAAATGTTCCTGATTTTCCGTTTATATTAACGAGGGAAGATGTACACGTAAAACTACTCTAATCCGGCTGAAACGTCGATATATGCAATAAAAACCGAACTTCTCAACTTTTCAATAACTTACTCAATATTTTAACGAGAAACAAATAGTTGATTGAAAATGAAGTATTTAAGGTTATTATCTAATCATTTTAATCATTAATCATAATTATTATGTGTTTGCATCATTTTTATCGTATATATAATGAATTAATACCAACAAACTGAAAATTCATATAAACGTGGAAAAACTGCAAAATATTGCCTAATTCGATGATATTTTGTTTAAATTACATAAAGGAAAAGGGGATGATAAACGTCAAAATATTGCTAAATTCGATGATTTTTCGTACGAAACAAAATGCAAGAAAACTTGCCTAAAATGCAATATTATGCGAAATTCTGAGATTTGAAGGCCAAATCACATGTCGTGATACTACATGAAATAGTATCGAAATATTGGTAAAAATGAATATATTTACGTACTATCAAACTACATGATTAACGTGAAAAAGTCACTATTTTACCATATTTAAGGATTTTGCCTTCAAATCATAGAGCGAGGTTTCGTATTATTTAGATCCAAGAAAAGACATCTGCCAATGTTGTTTCCAATACAAATGATAAAAATCAATGTGTTTTCATTAGAATTAACTAAAATGTTCCTGATTTTCCGTTTATATTACCGAGGGAAGATGTACACGTAAAACCGCTCTAATCCGGCTGAAACGTCGATATATGCAATAAAAACCGAACTTCTCAACTTTTCAATATCTTACTCAGTATTTTAACGAGAAACAAATAGTTGATTGAAAATGAAGTATTTAAGGTTATTTTTATCATTAATCATAATTATTATGTGTTTGCATCATTTTTATCGCATATATAATGAATTAATACCAATAAGCTTAAAATTCACATAAACGTGGAAAAACTGCAAAATATTGCCTAATTCGATGATATTTTTTTTTATTACATAAAGGAAAAGGGATAAACGTCAAAATATTGCTAAATTCGATGATTTTTCGTACGAAACAAAATGCAAGAAAACTTGCTTAAAATGCAATATTATGCGAAATTCTGAGATTTGAAGGCCAAACCACATATCGTGATACTACATGAAATAGTATCGAAATATTGGTAAAAATGAATATATTTACGTAATATCAAACTTCATGATTAACGTGAAAAAGTCACTATTTTACCATATTTGAGGATTTTACCTTCAAATCATATAGCGAGGTTTCGTATGATTTAGATCCAAGAAAAGACATATGATAATGTTGTTTCCAATACAAATGATAAAAAACAATGTGTTTTCATTAGAATTAACTAAAAGGTTCTTGATTTTCCGTTTATATTACCGAGGGAAGATGTACACGTAAAACCGCTCTAATCCGGCTGAAACGTCGATATATGCAATAAAAACCGAACTTCTCCCGTTTTCAATATCTTACTCAGTATTTTAACGAGAAACAAATTGATGATTGAAAATGAAGTATTTAAGGATATTATCTAATCAATTATGTGTTTGCATCATTTTTATCGTATATATATGAATTAATACCCATAGACTAAAAATTCACAAAAACGTGGAAAAACGGCAAAATATTGACTAATTCGATGATATTTTGTTTAAATCACATAAAGGAAAAGGGGATGATAAACGTCAAAATATTGCTAAATTCGATGATTTTTCGTACGAAACAAAATGCAAGAAAACTTGCCTAAAATGCAATATTATGCGAAATTCTGAGATTTGAAGGCCAAATCACATATCGTGATACTACATGAAATAGTATCGAAATATTGGTAAAAATGAATATATTTACGTACTATCAAACTACATGATTAACGTGAAAAAGTCACTATTTTACCATATTTAAGGATTTTGCCTTCAAATCATAGAGCGAGGTTTCGTATTATTTAGATCCAAGAAAAGACATATGCCAATGTTGTTTCCAATACAAATGATAATAAACAATGTGTTTTTATTAGAATTAACTAAAATGTTCTTGATTTTCCGTTTATATTACCGAGGGAAGATGTACAAGTAAAACCGCTCTAATCCGGCTGAAACGTCGATATATGCAATAAAAACCGAACTTCTCCCCTTTTCAATATCTTACTCAGTATTTTAACGAGAAACAAATAGATGATTGAAAATGAAGTATTTAAGGTTATTATCTAATCAATTATGTGTTTGCATCATTTTTATTTGTATATATATGAATTAATACCCATAGACTGAAAATTCACAAAAACGTGGAAAAACGGCAAAATATTGCCTAATTCGATGATATTTTGTTTAAATCACATAAAGGAAAAGGGGATGATAAAGTCAAAATATTGCTAAATTCGATGATTTTGCATACGAAACAAAATGCAAGAAAACTTGCTTAAAATGCAATATTATGCGAAATTCTGAGATTTGAAGGCCAAATCACATATCGTGATACTACATGAAATGGAATCGAAATATTGGTAAAAATGAATATATTTTCGTAGTATCAAACTACATGAAAAACGTGAAAAAAGTCACTACTTAACCATATTTGAGGATTTTAACTTCAAATCATAGAGCGAGGTTTCGTATTATTTAGTTCCAAGAAAAGACATATGACAATGTTGTTTCCAATACAAATGTTAAAAATCAATGTGTTTTCATTAGAATTAACTAAAATGTTCCTGATTTTCCGTTTATATTAACGAGGGAAAATGTACACGTAAAACCACTCTAATCCGGCAGAAACGTCGATATATGCAATAAAAACCGAACTTCTCAACTTTTCAATAACTTACTCAGTATTTTAACGAGAAACAAATAGTTGATTGAAAATAAAGTATTTAAGGTTATTATCTAATCATTTTAATCATTAATCATAATTATTATGTGTTTGCATCATTTTTATTGTATATATAATGAATTAATACCAACAAACTGAAAATTCATATAAACGTGGAAAAACTGCAAAATATTGCCTAATTCGATGATATTTTGTTTAAATTACATAAAGGAAAAGGGGATGATAAACGTCAAAATATTGCTAAATTCGATGATTTTTCGTACGAAACAAAATGCAAGAAAACTTGCCTAAAATGCAATATTATGCGAAATTCTGAGATTTGAAGGCCAAATCACATATCGTGATACTACATGAAATAGTATCGAAATATTGGTAAAAATGAATATATTTACGTACTATGAAACTACATGATTAACGTGAAAAAGTCACTATTTTACCATATTTAAGGATTTTGCCTATAAATCATAGAGCGAGGTTTCGTATTATTTAGATCCAAGAAAAGACATATGCCAATGTTGTATCCAATACAAATGATGAAAAACAATGTGTTTTTATTAGAATTAACTAAAATGTTCCAGATTTTCCGTTTATATTACCGAGGGAAGATGTACACGTAAAACCGCTCTAATCCGGCTGAAACCTCGATATATGCAATAAAAACCGAACTTCTCCCCTTTTCAATATCTTACTCAGTATTTTAACGAGAAACAAATAGATGATTGAAAATGAAGTATTTAAGGTTATTATCTAATCAATTATGTGTTTGCATCATTTTTATTTGTATATATATGAATTAATACCCATAGACTGAAAATTCACAAAAACGTAGAAAAACGGCAAAATATTGCCTAATTCGATGATATTTTGTTTAAATCACATAAAGGAAAAGGGGATGATAAAAGTCAAAATATTGCTATATTCGATGATTTTTCGTACGAAACAAAATGCAAGAAAACTTGCATAAAATGCAATATTATGCAAAATTCTGAGATTTGAAGGCCAAATCACATATAGTGAAACTACATGAAATAGAATCGAAATATTGGTAAAAATGAATATATTTACGTAGTATTAAACTACATGAAAAACGTGAAAAAAGTCACTATTTAACCATATTTGAGGATTTTAACTTCAAATCATAGAGCGAGGTTTCGTATTATTTAGATCCAAGAAAAGACATATGACAATGTTGTTTCCAATACAAATGATAAAAATCAATGTGTTTTCATTAGAATTAACTAAAATGTTCCTGATTTTCCGTTTATATTACCGAGGGAAGATGTACACGTAAATCCGCTCTAATCCGGCTGAAACGTCGATATATGCAATAAAAACCGAACTTCTCAACTTTTCAATATCTTACTCAGTATTTTAACGAGAAACAAATAGTTGATTGAAAATGAAGTATTTAAGGTTATTTTTATCATTAATCATAATTATTATGTGTTTGCATCATTTTTATCGTATATATAATGAATTAATACCAATAAACTTAAAATTCACATAAACGTGGAAAAACTGCAAAATATTGCCTAATTCGATGATATTTTTTTTTATTACATAAAGGAAAAGGGATAAACGTCAAAATATTGCTAAATTCGATGATTTTTCGTACGAAACAAAATGCAAGAAAACTTGCTTAAAATGCAATATTATGCGAAATTATGAGATTTGAAGGCCAAACCACATATCGTGATACTACATGAAATAGAATCGAAATATTGGTAAAAATGAATATATTTACGTAATATCAAACTACATGATTAACGTGAAAAAGTCACTATTTTACCATATTTGAGGATTTTACCTTCAAATCATAGAGCGAGGTTTCGTATGATTTAGATCCAAGAAAAGACATCTGACAATGTTGTTTCCAATACAAATGATAAAAAACAATGTGTTTTCATTAGAAAACTGTTCTTATTTTCTAATTTCCTTATTTATTAATTTTCTTATTTACTTATTTCCTAAAATGTTCTTGATTTTCCGTTTATATTACCGAGGGAAGATGTACACGTAAAACCGCTCTAATCCGGCTGAAACGTCGATATATGCAATAAAAACCGAACTTCTCCCGTTTTCAATATCTTACTCAGTATTTTAACGAGAAACAAATTGATGATTGAAAATGAAGTATTTATGGTTATTATCTAATCAATTATGTGTTTGCATCATTTTTATCGTATATATATGAATTAATACCCATAGACTGTAAATTCACAAAAACGTGGAAAACGGCAAAATATTGCCTAATTCGATGATATTTTGTTTAAGTCACATAAAGGAAAAGGGGATGATAAACGTCAAAATATTGCTAAATTCGATGATTTTTCGTACGAAACAAAATGCAAGAAAACCTGCTTAAAATGCAATAGTATTCGAAATTCTGAGATTTGAAGGCCAAATCACATATCGTGATACTACATGAAATAGTATCGAAATATTGGTAAAAATGAATATATTTACGTAATATCAAACTACATGAAAAACGTGAAAAAAGTCAATATATAACCATATTTGAGGATTTTAACTTCAAATCACAGAGCGAGGTTTCGTATTATTTAGATCCAAGAAAAGACATATGACAATGTTGTTTCCAATACAAATGATAAAAATCAATGTGTTTTCATTAGTATTAACTAAAATGTTACTGATTTTCCGTTTATATTACCGATGGAAGATGTACACGAAAATCGGTCTATTCCGGCTGAAACGTCGATATATGCAATAAAAACAGAACTTCTCCCCTTTTCAATATCTTACTCAGTATTTTAACGAGAAACAAATAGATGATTGAAAATGCAGTATTTAAGGTTATTATCTAATCAATTATGTGTTTGCATCATTTTTATCGTATATATATGAATTAATACCCATAGACTGTAAATTCACAAAAACGTGGAAAACGGCAAAATATTGCCTAATTCGATGATATTTTATTTGTCACATAAAGGAAAAGGGGATGATAAACGTCAAAATATTGCTAAATTCGATGGTTTTTCGTACGAAACAAAATGCAAGAAAACTTGCTTAAAATGCAATATTATGCGAAATTCTGAGATTTGAAGGCCAAATCACATATCGTGATACTACATGAAATAGTATCGAAATATTGGTAAAAATGAATATATTTACGTAATATCAAACTACATGAAAAACGTGAAAAAAGTCAATATATAACCATATTTGAGGATTTTAACTTCAAATCACAGAGCGAGGTTTCGTATTATTTAGATCCAAGAAAAGACATGACAATGTTGTTTCCAATACAAATGATAAAAATCAATGTGTTTTCATTAGTATTAACTAAAATGTTACTGATTTTCCGTTTATATTACCGATGGAAGATGTACACGAAAATCGCTCCATTCCGGCTGAAACGTCGATATATGCAATAAAAACAGAACTTCTCCCCTTTTCAATATCTTACTCAGTATTTTAACGAGAAACAAATAGATGATTGAAAATGAAGTATTTAAGGTTATTATCTAATCAATTATGTGTTTGCATCATTTTTATCATATATATATGAATTAATACCCATAGACTGTAAATTCACAAAAACGTGGAAAACGGCAAAATATTGCCTAATTCGATGATATTTTGTTTAAGTCACATAAAGGAAAAGGGGATGATAAACCTCAAAATATTGCTAAATTCGATGATTTTTCGTACGAAACAAAATGCAAGAAAACTTGCTTAAAATGCAATATTATGCGAAATTCAGAGCTTTGAAGGCCAAATCACATATCGTGATACTACATGAAATAGTATCGAAATATTGGTGAAAATGAATATATTACGTAATATCAAACTACATGAAAAACGTGAAAAAAGTCAATATATAACCATATTTGAGGATTTTAACTTCAAATCACAGAGCGAGGTTTCGTATTATTTTGATCCAAGAAAAGACATGACAATGTTGTTTCCAATACAAATGATAAAAATCAATGTGTTTTCATTAGTATTAACTAAAATGTTACTGATTTTCCGTTTATATTACCGATGGAAGATGTACACGAAAATCGCTCTATTCCGGCTGAAAAGTCGATATATGCAATAAAAACAGAACTTCTCCCCTTTTCAATATCTTACTCAGTATTTTAACGAGAAACAAATAGATGATTGAAAATGAAGCATTTAAGGTTATTATCTAATCAATTATGTGTTTGCATCATTTTTATCGTATATATATGAATTAATACCCATAGACTGTAAATTCACAAAAACGTGGAAAACGGCAAAATATTGCCTAATTCGATGATATTTTATTTGTCACATAAAGGAAAAGGGGATGATAAACGTCAAAATATTGCTAAATTCGATGGTTTTTCGTACGAAACAAAATGCAAGAAAACTTGCTTAAAATGCAATATTATGCGAAATTATGAGATTTGAAGGCCAAATGACATATCGTGATACTACATGAAATAGTATCGAAATATTGGTAAAAATGAATATATTTACGTAATATCAAACTACATGAAAAACGTGAAAAAAGTCAATATATAACCATATTTGAGGATTTTAACTTCAAATCACAGAGCGAGGTTTCGTATTATTTAGATCCAAGAAAAGACCAAATCATATTTTTTTTGTGACAATGTTGTTTCCAATACAAATGATAAAAATCAATGTGTTTTCATTAGTATTAACTAAAATGTTACTGATTTTCCGTTTATATTACCGATGGAAGATGTACACGAAAATCGCTCTATTCCGGCTGAAACATCGATATATGCAATAAAAACAGAACTTCTCCCCTTTTCAATATCTTACTCAGTATTTTAACGAGAAACAAATAGATGATTGAAAATGAAGCATTTAAGGTTATTATCTAATCAATTATGTGTTTGCATCATTTTTATCGTATATATATGAATTAATACCCATAGACTGTAAATTCACAAAAACGTGGAAAACGGCAAAATATTGCCTAATTCGATGATATTTTGTTTAAGTCACATAAAGGAAAAGGGGATGATAAACCTCAAAATATTGCTAAATTCGATGATTTTTCGTACGAAACAAAATGCAAGAAAACCTGCTTAAAATGCAATATTATTCGAAATTCTGAGATTTGAAGGCCAAATCACATATCGTGATACTACATGAAATAGTATCGAAATATTGGTAAAAATGAATATATTTACGTAATATCAAACTACATGAAAAACGTGAAAAAAGTCAATATATAACCATATTTGAGGATTTTAACTTCAAATCACAGAGCGAGGTTTCGTATTATTTAGATCCAAGAAAAGGCATATGATAATGTTGTTTCCAATACAAATGATAAAAATCAATGTGTTTTCATTAGTATTAACTAAAATGTTACTGATTTTCCGTTTATATTACCGATGGAAGATGTACACGAAAATCGCTCCATTCCGGCTGAAACGTCGATATATGCAATAAAAACAGAACTTCTCCCCTTTTCAATATCTTACTCAGTATTTTAACGAGAAACAAATAGATGATTGAAAATGAAGTATTTAAGGTTATTATCTAATCAATTATGTGTTTGCATCATTTTTATCGTATATATATGAATTAATACCCATAGACTGTAAATTCACAAAAACGTGGAAAACGGCAAAATATTGCCTAATTCGATGATATTTTGTTTAAGTCACATAAAGGAAAAGGGGATGATAAACCTCAAAATATTGCTAAATTCGATGATTTTTCGTACGAAACAAAATGCAAGAAAACTTGCTTAAAATGCAATATTATGCGAAATTCAGAGCTTTGAAGGCCAAATCACATATCGTGATACTACATGAAATAGAATCGAAATATTGGTGAAAATGAATATATTTACGTAATATCAAACTACATGAAAAACGTGAAAAAAGTCAATATATAACCATATTTGAGGATTTTAACTTCAAATCACAGAGCGAGGTTTCGTATTATTTAGATCCAAGAAAAGACCAAATCATATTTTTTTTGTGACAATGTTGTTTCCAATACAAATGATAAAAATCAATGTGTTTTCATTAGTATTAACTAAAATGTTACTGATTTTCCGTTTATATTACCGATGGAAGATGTACACGAAAATCGCTCTATTCCAGCTGAAACGTCGATATATGCAATAAAAACAGAACTTCTCCCCTTTTCAATATCTTACTCAGTATTTTAACGAGAAACAAATAGATGATTGAAAATGAAGCATTTAAGGTTATTATCTAATCAATTATGTGTTTGCATCATTTTTATCGTATATATATGAATTAATACCCATAGACTGTAAATTCACAAAAACGTGGAAAACGGCAAAATATTGCCTAATTCGATGATATTTTGTTTAAGTCACATAAAGGAAAAGGGGATGATAAACCTCAAAATATTGCTAAATTCGATGATTTTTCGTACGAAACAAAATGCAAGAAAACCTGCTTAAAATGCAATATTATTCGAAATTCTGAGATTTGAAGGCCAAATCACATATCGTGATACTACATGAAATAGTATCGAAATATTGGTAAAAATGAATATATTTACGTACTATCAAACTACATGATTAACGTGAAAAAGTCACTATTTTACCATATTTAAGGATTTTGCCTTCAAATCATAGAGCGAGGTTTCGTATTATTTAGATCCAAGAAAAGACATCTGCCAATGTTGTTTCCAATACAAATGATAAAAATCAATGTGTTTTCATTAGAATTAACTAAAATGTTCCTGATTTTCCGTTTATATTACCGAGGGAAGATGTACACGTAAAACCGCTCTAATCCGGCTGAAACGTCGATATATGCAATAAAAACCGAACTTCTCAACTTTTCAATATCTTACTCAGTATTTTAACGAGAAACAAATAGTTGATTGAAAATGAAGTATTTAAGGTTATTTTTATCATTAATCATAATTATTATGTGTTTGCATCATTTTTATCGCATATATAATGAATTAATACCAATAAGCTTAAAATTCACATAAACGTGGAAAAACTGCAAAATATTGCCTAATTCGATGATATTTTTTTTTATTACATAAAGGAAAAGGGATAAACGTCAAAATATTGCTAAATTCGATGATTTTTCGTACGAAACAAAATGCAAGAAAACTTGCTTAAAATGCAATATTATGCGAAATTCTGAGATTTGAAGGCCAAACCACATATCGTGATACTACATGAAATAGTATCGAAATATTGGTAAAAATGAATATATTTACGTAATATCAAACTACATGATTAACGTGAAAAAGTCACTATTTTACCATATTTGAGGATTTTACCTTCAAATCATATAGCGAGGTTTCGTATGATTTAGATCCAAGAAAAGACATATGATAATGTTGTTTCCAATACAAATGATAAAAAACAATGTGTTTTCATTAGAATTAACTAAAAGGTTCTTGATTTTCCGTTTATATTACCGAGGGAAGATGTACACGTAAAACCGCTCTAATCCGGCTGAAACGTCGATATATGCAATAAAAACCGAACTTCTCCCGTTTTCAATATCTTACTCAGTATTTTAACGAGAAACAAATTGATGATTGAAAATGAAGTATTTAAGGATATTATCTAATCAATTATGTGTTTGCATCATTTTTATCGTATATATATGAATTAATACCCATAGACTAAAAATTCACAAAAACGTGGAAAAACGGCAAAATATTGACTAATTCGATGATATTTTGTTTAAATCACATAAAGGAAAAGGGGATGATAAACGTCAAAATATTGCTAAATTCGATGATTTTTCGTACGAAACAAAATGCAAGAAAACTTGCCTAAAATGCAATATTATGCGAAATTCTGAGATTTGAAGGCCAAATCACATATCGTGATACTACATGAAATAGTATCGAAATATTGGTAAAAATGAATATATTTACGTACTATCAAACTACATGATTAACGTGAAAAAGTCACTATTTTACCATATTTAAGGATTTTGCCTTCAAATCATAGAGCGAGGTTTCGTATTATTTAGATCCAAGAAAAGACATATGCCAATGTTGTTTCCAATACAAATGATAATAAACAATGTGTTTTTATTAGAATTAACTAAAATGTTCTTGATTTTCCGTTTATATTACCGAGGGAAGATGTACACGTAAAACCGCTCTAATCCGGCTGAAACGTCGATATATGCAATAAAAACCGAACTTCTCCCCTTTTCAATATCTTACTCAGTATTTTAACGAGAAACAAATAGATGATTGAAAATGAAGTATTTAAGGTTATTATCTAATCAATTATGTGTTTGCATCATTTTTATTTGTATATATATGAATTAATACCCATAGACTGAAAATTCACAAAAACGTGGAAAAACGGCAAAATATTGCCTAATTCGATGATATTTTGTTTAAATCACATAAAGGAAAAGGGGATGATAAAGTCAAAATTTTGCTAAATTCGATGATTTTGCATACGAAACAAAATGCAAGAAAACTTGCTTAAAATGCAATATTATGCGAAATTCTGAGATTTGAAGGCCAAATCACATATCGTGATACTACATGAAATGGAATCGAAATATTGGTAAAAATGAATATATTTTCGTAGTATCAAACTACATGAAAAACGTGAAAAAAGTCACTACTTAACCATATTTGAGGATTTTAACTTCAAATCATAGAGCGAGGTTTCGTATTATTTAGTTCCAAGAAAAGACATATGACAATGTTGTTTCCAATACAAATGTTAAAAATCAATGTGTTTTCATTAGAATTAACTAAAATGTTCCTGATTTTCCGTTTATATTAACGAGGGAAAATGTACACGTAAAACCACTCTAATCCGGCAGAAACGTCGATATATGCAATAAAAACCGAACTTCTTAACTTTTCAATAACTTACTCAGTATTTTAACGAGAAACAAATAGTTGATTGAAAATAAAGTATTTAAGGTTATTATCTAATCATTTTAATCATTAATCATAATTATTATGTGTTTGCATCATTTTTATTGTATATATAATGAATTAATACCAACAAACTGAAAATTCATATAAACGTGGAAAAACTGCAAAATATTGCCTAATTCGATGATATTTTGTTTAAATTACATAAAGGAAAAGGGGATGATAAACGTCAAAATATTGCTAAATTCGATGATTTTTCGTACGAAACAAAATGCAAGAAAACTTGCCTAAAATGCAATATTATGCGAAATTCTGAGATTTGAAGGCCAAATCACATATCGTGATACTACATGAAATAGTATCGAAATATTGGTAAAAATGAATATATTTACGTACTATGAAACTACATGATTAACGTGAAAAAGTCACTATTTTACCATATTTAAGGATTTTGCCTATAAATCATAGAGCGAGGTTTCGTATTATTTAGATCCAAGAAAAGACATATGCCAATGTTGTATCCAATACAAATGATGAAAAACAATGTGTTTTTATTAGAATTAACTAAAATGTTCCAGATTTTCCGTTTATATTACCGAGGGAAGATGTACACGTAAAACCGCTCTAATCCGGCTGAAACCTCGATATATGCAATAAAAACCGAACTTCTCCCCTTTTCAATATCTTACTCAGTATTTTAACGAGAAACAAATAGATGATTGAAAATGAAGTATTTAAGGTTATTATCTAATCAATTATGTGTTTGCATCATTTTTATTTGTATATATATGAATTAATACCCATAGACTGAAAATTCACAAAAACGTAGAAAAACGGCAAAATATTGCCTAATTCGATGATATTTTGTTTAAATCACATAAAGGAAAAGGGGATGATAAAAGTCAAAATATTGCTATATTCGATGATTTTTCGTACGAAACAAAATGCAAGAAAACTTGCATAAAATGCAATATTATGCAAAATTCTGAGATTTGAAGGCCAAATCACATATAGTGAAACTACATGAAATAGAATCGAAATATTGGTAAAAATGAATATATTTACGTAGTATTAAACTACATGAAAAACGTGAAAAAAGTCACTATTTAACCATATTTGAGGATTTTAACTTCAAATCATAGAGCGAGGTTTCGTATTATTTAGATCCAAGAAAAGACATATGACAATGTTGTTTCCAATACAAATGATAAAAATCAATGTGTTTTCATTAGAATTAACTAAAATGTTCCTGATTTTCCGTTTATATTACCGAGGGAAGATGTACACGTAAATCCGCTCTAATCCGGCTGAAACGTCGATATATGCAATAAAAACCGAACTTCTCAACTTTTCAATATCTTACTCAGTATTTTAACGAGAAACAAATAGTTGATTGAAAATGAAGTATTTAAGGTTATTTTTATCATTAATCATAATTATTATGTGTTTGCATCATTTTTATCGTATATATAATGAATTAATACCAATAAACTTAAAATTCACATAAACGTGGAAAAACTGCAAAATATTGCCTAATTCGATGATATTTTTTTTTATTACATAAAGGAAAAGGGATAAACGTCAAAATATTGCTAAATTCGATGATTTTTCGTACGAAACAAAATGCAAGAAAACTTGCTTAAAATGCAATATTATGCGAAATTATGAGATTTGAAGGCCAAACCACATATCGTGATACTACATGAAATAGAATCGAAATATTGGTAAAAATGAATATATTTACGTAATATCAAACTACATGATTAACGTGAAAAAGTCACTATTTTACCATATTTGAGGATTTTACCTTCAAATCATAGAGCGAGGTTTCGTATGATTTAGATCCAAGAAAAGACATCTGACAATGTTGTTTCCAATACAAATGATAAAAAACAATGTGTTTTCATTAGAAAACTGTTCTTATTTTCTAATTTCCTTATTTATTAATTTTCTTATTTACTTATTTCCTAAAATGTTCTTGATTTTCCGTTTATATTACCGAGGGAAGATGTACACGTAAAACCGCTCTAATCCGGCTGAAACGTCGATATATGCAATAAAAACCGAACTTCTCCCGTTTTCAATATCTTACTCAGTATTTTAACGAGAAACAAATAGATGATTGAAAATGCAGTATTTAAGGTTATTATCTAATCAATTATGTGTTTGCATTATTTTTATCGTATATATATGAATTAATACCCATAGACTGTAAATTCACAAAAACGTGGAAAACGGCAAAATATTGCCTAATTCGATGATATTTTATTTGTCACATAAAGGAAAAGGGGATGATAAACGTCAAAATATTGCTAAATTCGATGGTTTTTCGTACGAAACAAAATGCAAGAAAACTTGCTTAAAATGCAATATTATGCGAAATTCTGAGATTTGAAGGCCAAATCACATATCGTGATACTACATGAAATAGTATCGAAATATTGGTAAAAATGAATATATTTACGTAATATCAAACTACATGAAAAACGTGAAAAAAGTCAATATATAACCATATTTGAGGATTTTAACTTCAAATCACAGAGCGAGGTTTCGTATTATTTAGATCCAAGAAAAGACATGACAATGTTGTTTCCAATACAAATGATAAAAATCAATGTGTTTTCATTAGTATTAACTAAAATGTTACTGATTTTCCGTTTATATTACCGATGGAAGATGTACACGAAAATCGCTCCATTCCGGCTGAAACGTCGATATATGCAATAAAAACAGAACTTCTCCCCTTTTCAATATCTTACTCAGTATTTTAACGAGAAACAAATAGATGATTGAAAATGAAGTATTTAAGGTTATTATCTAATCAATTATGTGTTTGCATCATTTTTATCATATATATATGAATTAATACCCATAGACTGTAAATTCACAAAAACGTGGAAAACGGCAAAATATTGCCTAATTCGATGATATTTTGTTTAAGTCACATAAAGGAAAAGGGGATGATAAACCTCAAAATATTGCTAAATTCGATGATTTTTCGTACGAAACAAAATGCAAGAAAACTTGCTTAAAATGCAATATTATGCGAAATTCAGAGCTTTGAAGGCCAAATCACATATCGTGATACTACATGAAATAGTATCGAAATATTGGTGAAAATGAATATATTACGTAATATCAAACTACATGAAAAACGTGAAAAAAGTCAATATATAACCATATTTGAGGATTTTAACTTCAAATCACAGAGCGAGGTTTCGTATTATTTTGATCCAAGAAAAGACATGACAATGTTGTTTCCAATACAAATGATAAAAATCAATGTGTTTTCATTAGTATTAACTAAAATGTTACTGATTTTCCGTTTATATTACCGATGGAAGATGTACACGAAAATCGCTCTATTCCGGCTGAAAAGTCGATATATGCAATAAAAACAGAACTTCTCCCCTTTTCAATATCTTACTCAGTATTTTAACGAGAAACAAATAGATGATTGAAAATGAAGCATTTAAGGTTATTATCTAATCAATTATGTGTTTGCATCATTTTTATCGTATATATATGAATTAATACCCATAGACTGTAAATTCACAAAAACGTGGAAAACGGCAAAATATTGCCTAATTCGATGATATTTTATTTGTCACATAAAGGAAAAGGGGATGATAAACGTCAAAATATTGCTAAATTCGATGGTTTTTCGTACGAAACAAAATGCAAGAAAACTTGCTTAAAATGCAATATTATGCGAAATTATGAGATTTGAAGGCCAAATGACATATCGTGATACTACATGAAATAGTATCGAAATATTGGTAAAAATGAATATATTTACGTAATATCAAACTACATGAAAAACGTGAAAAAAGTCAATATATAACCATATTTGAGGATTTTAACTTCAAATCACAGAGCGAGGTTTCGTATTATTTAGATCCAAGAAAAGACCAAATCATATTTTTTTTGTGACAATGTTGTTTCAAATACAAATGATAAAAATCAATGTGTTTTCATTAGTATTAACTAAAATGTTACTGATTTTCCGTTTATATTACCGATGGAAGATGTACACGAAAATCGCTCTATTCCGGCTGAAACATCGATATATGCAATAAAAACAGAACTTCTCCCCTTTTCAATATCTTACTCAGTATTTTAACGAGAAACAAATAGATGATTGAAAATGAAGCATTTAAGGTTATTATCTAATCAATTATGTGTTTGCATCATTTTTATCGTATATATATGAATTAATACCCATAGACTGTAAATTCACAAAAACGTGGAAAACGGCAAAATATTGCCTAATTCGATGATATTTTGTTTAAGTCACATAAAGGAAAAGGGGATGATAAACCTCAAAATATTGCTAAATTCGATGATTTTTCGTACGAAACAAAATGCAAGAAAACCTGCTTAAAATGCAATATTATTCGAAATTCTGAGATTTGAAGGCCAAATCACATATCGTGATACTACATGAAATAGTATCGAAATATTGGTAAAAATGAATATATTTACGTAATATCAAACTACATGAAAAACGTGAAAAAAGTCAATATATAACCATATTTGAGGATTTTAACTTCAAATCACAGAGCGAGGATTCGTATTATTTAGATCCAAGAATAGACATATGATAATGTTGTTTCCAATACAAATGATAAAAATCAATGTGTTTTCATTAGTATTAACTAAAACGTTACTGATTTTCCGTTTATATTACCGATGGAAGATGTACACGAAAATCGCTCTATTCCGGCTGAAAAGTCGATATATGCAATAAAAACAGAACTTCTCCCCTTTTCAATATCTTACTCAGTATTTTAACGAGAAACAAATAGATGATTGAAAATGAAGCATTTAAGGTTATTATCTAATCAATTATGTGTTTGCATCATTTTTATCGTATATATATGAATTAATACCCATAGACTGTAAATTCACAAAAACGTGGAAAACGGCAAAATATTGCCTAATTCGATGATATTTTATTTGTCACATAAAGGAAAAGGGGATGATAAACGTCAAAATATTGCTAAATTCGATGGTTTTTCGTACGAAACAAAATGCAAGAAAACTTGCTTAAAATGCAATATTATGCGAAATTCTGAGATTTGAAGGCCAAATCACATATCGTGATACTACATGAAATAGTATCGAAATATTGGTAAAAATGAATATATTTACGTAATATCAAACTACATGAAAAACGTGAAAAAAGTCAATATATAACCATATTTGAGGATTTTAACTTCAAATCACAGAGCGAGGTTTCGTATTATTTAGATCCAAGAAAAGACATATGACAATGTTGTTTCCAATACAAATGATAAAAATCAATGTGTTTTCATTAGTATTAACTAAAATGTTACTGATTTTCCGTTTATATTACCGATGGAAGATGTACACGAAAATCGCTCTATTCCGGCTGAAAAGTCGATATATGCAATAAAAACAGAACTTCTCCCCATTTCAATATCTTACTCAGTATTTTAACGAGAAACAAATAGATGATTGAAAATGAAGCATTTAAGGTTATTATCTAATCAATTATGTGTTTGCATCATTTTTATCGTATATATATGAATTAATACCCATAGACTGTAAATTCACAAAAACGTGGAAAACGGCAAAATATTGCCTAATTCGATGATATTTTATTTGTCACATAAAGGAAAAGGGGATGATAAACGTCAAAATATTGCTAAATTCGATGGTTTTTCGTACGAAACAAAATGCAAGAAAACTTGCTTAAAATGCAATATTATGCGAAATTATGAGATTTGAAGGCCAAATCACATATCGTGATACTACATGAAATAGTATCGAAATATTGGTAAAAATGAATATATTTACGTAATATCAAACTACATGAAAAACGTGAAAAAAGTCAATATATAACCATATTTGAGGATTTTAACTTCAAATCACAGAGCGAGGTTTCGTATTATTTAGATCCAAGAAAAGACCAAATCATATTTTTTTTGTGACAATGTTGTTTCCAATACAAATGATAAAAATCAATGTGTTTTCATTAGTATTAACTAAAATGTTACTGATTTTCCGTTTATATTACCGATGGAAGATGTACACGAAAATCGCTCTATTCCGGCTGAAACGTCGATATATGCAATAAAAACAGAACTTCTCCCCTTTTCAATATCTTACTCAGTATTTTAACGAGAAACAAATAGATGATTGAAAATGAAGTATTTAAGGTTATTATCTAATCAATTATGTGTTTGCATCATTTTTATCGTATATATATGAATTAATACCCATAGACTGTAAATTCACAAAAACGTGGAAAACGGCAAAATATTGCCTAATTCGATGATATTTTATTTGTCACATAAAGGAAAAGGGGATGATAAACGTCAAAATATTGCTAAATTCGATGGTTTTTCGTACGAAACAAAATGCAAGAAAACTTGCTTAAAATGCAATATTATGCGAAATTCTGAGATTTGAAGGCCAAATCACATATCGTGATACTACATGAAATAGTATCGAAATATTGGTAAAAATGAATATATTTACGTAAAAAACGTGAAAAAAGTCAATATATAACCATATTTGAGGATTTTAACTTCAAATCATAGAGCGAGGTTTCGTATTATTTAGATCCAAGAAAAGACATGACAATGTTGTTTCCAATACAAATGATAAAAATCAATGTGTTTTCATTAGTATTAACTAAAATGTTACTGATTTTCCGTTTATATTACCGATGGAAGATGTACACGAAAATCGCTCTATTCCGGCTGAAAAGTCGATATATGCAATAAAAACAGAACTTCTCCCCTTTTCAATATCTTACTCAGTATTTTAACGAGAAACAAATAGATGATTGAAAATAAAGTATTTAAGGTTATTATCTAATCAATTATGTGTTTGCATCATTCTTATCGTATATATATGAATTAATACCCATAGACTGTAAATTCACAAAAACGTGGAAAACGGCAAAATATTGCCTAATTCGATGATATTTTGTTTAAGTCACATAAAGGAAAAGGGGATGATAAACCTCAAAATATTGCTAAATTCGATGATTTTTCGTACGAAACAAAATGCAAGAAAACCTGCTTAAAATGCAATATTATTCGAAATTCTGAGATTTGAAGGCCAAATCACATATCGTGATACTACATGAAATAGTATCGAAATATTGGTAAAAATGAATATATTTACGTAATATCAAACTACATGAAAAACGTGAAAAAAGTCAATATATAACCATATTTGAGGATTTTAACTTCAAATCACAGAGCGAGGTTTCGTATTATTTAGATCCAAGAAAAGACATATGACAATGTTGTTTCCAATACAAATGATAAAAATCAATGTGTTTTCATTAGTATTAACTAAAATGTTACTGATTTTCCGTTTATATTACCGATGGAAGATGTACACGAAAATCGGTCTATTCCGGCTGAAACGTCGATATATGCAATAAAAACAGAACTTCTCCCCTTTTCAATATCTTACTCAGTATTTTAACGAGAAACAAATAGATGATTGAAAATGCAGTATTTAAGGTTATTATCTAATCAATTATGTGTTTGCATCATTTTTATCGTATATATATGAATTAATACCCATAGACTGTAAATTCACAAAAACGTGGAAAACGGCAAAATATTGCCTAATTCGATGATATTTTATTTGTCACATAAAGGAAAAGGGGATGATAAACGTCAAAATATTGCTAAATTCGATGGTTTTTCGTACGAAACAAAATGCAAGAAAACTTGCTTAAAATGCAATATTATGCGAAATTCTGAGATTTGAAGGCCAAATCACATATCGTGATACTACATGAAATAGTATCGAAATATTGGTAAAAATGAATATATTTACGTAATATCAAACTACATGAAAAACGTGAAAAAAGTCAATATATAACCATATTTGAGGATTTTAACTTCAAATCACAGAGCGAGGTTTCGTATTATTTAGATCCAAGAAAAGACCAAATCATATTTTTTTTGTGACAATGTTGTTTCCAATACAAATGATAAAAATCAATGTGTTTTCATTAGTATTAACTAAAATGTTACTGATTTTCCGTTTATATTACCGATGGAAGATGTACACGAAAATCGCTCTATTCCGGCTGAAACGTCGATATATGCAATAAAAACAGAACTTCTCCCCTTTTCAATATCTTACTCAGTATTTTAACGAGAAACAAATAGATGATTGAAAATGAAGCATTTAAGGTTATTATCTAATCAATTATGTGTTTGCATCATTTTTATCGTATATATATGAATTAATACCCATAGACTGTAAATTCACAAAAACGTGGAAAACGGCAAAATATTGCCTAATTCGATGATATTTTGTTTAAGTCACATAAAGGAAAAGGGGATGATAAACCTCAAAATATTGCTAAATTCGATGATTTTTCGTACGAAACAAAATGCAAGAAAACCTGCTTAAAATGCAATATTATTCGAAATTCTGAGATTTGAAGGCCAAATCACATATCGTGATACTACATGAAATAGTATCGAAATATTGGTAAAAATGAATATATTTACGTAATATCAAACTACATGAAAAACGTGAAAAAAGTCAATATATAACCATATTTGAGGATTTTAACTTCAAATCACAGAGCGAGGTTTCGTATTATTTAGATCCAAGAAAAGACATATGATAATGTTGTTTCCAATACAAATGATAAAAATCAATGTGTTTTCATTAGTATTAACTAAAATGTTACTGATTTTCCGTTTATATTACCGATGGAAGATGTACACGAAAATCGCTCTATTCCGGCTGAAAAGTCGATATATGCAATAAAAACAGAACTTCTCCCCTTTTCAATATCTTACTCAGTATTTTAACGAAAAACAAATAGATGATTGAAAATGAAGCATTTAAGGTTATTATCTAATCAATTATGTGTTTGCATCATTTTTATCGTATATATATGAATTAATACCCATAGACTGTAAATTCACAAAAACGTGGAAAACGGCAAAATATTGCCTAATTCGATGATATTTTGTTTGTCACATAAAGGAAAAGGGGATGATAAACGTCAAAATATTGCTAAATTCGATGGTTTTTCGTACGAAACAAAATGCAAGAAAACTTGCTTAAAATGCAATATTATGCGAAATTCTGAGATTTGAAGGCCAAATCACATATCGTGATACTACATGAAATAGTATCGAAATATTGGTAAAAATGAATATATTTACGTAATATCAAACTACATGAAAAACGTGAAAAAAGTCAATATATAACCATATTTGAGGATTTTAACTTCAAATCATAGAGCGAGGTTTCGTATTATTTAGATCCAAGAAAAGACATGACAATGTTGTTTCCAATACAAATGATAAAAATCAATGTGTTTTCATTAGTATTAACTAAAATGTTACTGATTTTCCGTTTATATTACCGATGGAAGATGTACACGAAAATCGCTCTATTCCGGCTGAAACGTCGATATATGCAATAAAAACAGAACTTCTCCCCTTTTCAATATCTTACTCAGTATTTTAACGAGAAACAAATAGATGATTGAAAATGAAGTATTTAAGGTTATTATCTAATCAATTATGTGTTTGCATCATTCTTATCGTATATATATGAATTAATACCCATAGACTGTAAATTCACAAAAACGTGGAAAACGGCAAAATATTGCCTAATTCGATGATATTTTGTTTAAGTCACATAAAGGAAAAGGGGATGATAAACCTCAAAATATTGATAAATTCGATGATTTTTCGTACGAAACAAAATGCAAGAAAACTTGCTTAAAATGCAATATTATGCGAAATTCAGAGCTTTGAAGGCCAAATCACATATCGTGATACTACATGAAATAGTATCGAAATATTGGTAAAAATGAATATATTTACGTAATATCAAACTACATGAAAAACGTGAAAAAAGTCAATATATAACCATATTTGAGGATTTTAACTTCAAATCACAGAGCGAGGTTTCGTATTATTTAGATCCAAGAAAAGACATATGACAATGTTGTTTCCAATACAAATGATAAAAATCAATGTGTTTTCATTAGTATTAACTAAAATGTTACTGATTTTCCGTTTATATTACCGATGGAAGATGTACACGAAAATCGCTCTATTCCGGCTGAAAAGTCGATATATGCAATAAAAACAGAACTTCTCCCCATTTCAATATCTTACTCAGTATTTTAACGAGAAACAAATAGATGATTGAAAATGAAGCATTTATGGTTATTATCTAATCAATTATGTGTTTGCATCATTTTTATCGTATATATATGAATTAATACCCATAGACTGTAAATTCACAAAAACGTGGAAAACGGCAAAATATTGCCTAATTCGATGATATTTTATTTGTCACATAAAGGAAAAGGGGATGATAAACGTCAAAATATTGCTAAATTCGATGGTTTTTCGTACGAAACAAAATGCAAGAAAACTTGCTTAAAATGCAAAATTATGCGAAATTATGAGATTTGAAGGCCAAATCACATATCGTGATACTACATGAAATAGTATCGAAATATTGGTAAAAATGAATATATTTACGTAATATCAAACTACATGAAAAACGTGAAAAAAGTCAATATATAACCATATTTGAGGATTTTAACTTCAAATCACAGAGCGAGGTTTCGTATTATTTAGATCCAAGAAAAGACCAAATCATATTTTTTTTGTGACAATGTTGTTTCCAATACAAATGATAAAAATCAATGTGTTTTCATTAGTATTAACTAAAATGTTACTGATTTTCCGTTTATATTACCGATGGAAGATGTACACGAAAATCGCTCTATTCCGGCTGAAACGTCGATATATGCAATAAAAACAGAACTTCTCCCCTTTTCAATATCTTACTCAGTATTTTAACGAGAAACAAATAGATGATTGAAAATGAAGTATTTAAGGTTATTATCTAATCAATTATGTGTTTGCATCATTTTTATCGTATATATATGAATTAATACCCATAGACTGTAAATTCACAAAAACGTGGAAAACGGCAAAATATTGCCTAATTCGATGATATTTTATTTGTCACATAAAGGAAAAGGGGATGATAAACGTCAAAATATTGCTAAATTCGATGGTTTTTCGTACGAAACAAAATGCAAGAAAACTTGCTTAAAATGCAATATTATGCGAAATTCTGAGATTTGAAGGCCAAATCACATATCGTGATACTACATGAAATAGTATCGAAATATTGGTAAAAATGAATATATTTACTTAAAAAACGTGAAAAAAGTCAATATATAACCATATTTGAGGATTTTAACTTCAAATCATAGAGCGAGGTTTCGTATTATTTAGATCCAAGAAAAGACATGACAATGTTGTTTCCAATACAAATGATAAAAATCAATGTGTTTTCATTAGTATTAACTAAAATGTTACTGATTTTCCGTTTATATTACCGATGGAAGATGTACACGAAAATCGCTCTATTCCGGCTGAAAAGTCGATATATGCAATAAAAACAGAACTTCTCCCCTTTTCAATATCTTACTCAGTATTTTAACGAGAAACAAATAGATGATTGAAAATGAAGTATTTAAGGTTATTATCTAATCAATTATGTGTTTGCATCATTCTTATCGTATATATATGAATTAATACCCATAGACTGTAAATTCACAAAAACGTGGAAAACGGCAAAATATTGCCTAATTCGATGATATTTTGTTTAAGTCACATAAAGGAAAAGGGGATGATAAACCTCAAAATATTGCTAAATTCGATGATTTTTCGTACGAAACAAAATGCAAGAAAACCTGCTTAAAATGCAATATTATTCGAAATTCTGAGATTTGAAGGCCAAATCACATATCGTGATACTACATGAAATAGTATCGAAATATTGGTAAAAATGAATATATTTACGTAATATCAAACTACATGAAAAACGTGAAAAAAGTCAATATATAACCATATTTGAGGATTTTAACTTCAAATCACAGAGCGAGGTTTCGTATTATTTAGATCCAAGAAAAGACATATGACAATGTTGTTTCCAATACAAATGATAAAAATCAATGTGTTTTCATTAGTATTAACTAAAATGTTACTGATTTTCCGTTTATATTACCGATGGAAGATGTACACGAAAATCGCTCTATTCCGGCTGAAAAGTCGATATATGCAATAAAAACAGAACTTCTCCCCATTTCAATATCTTACTCAGTATTTTAACGAGAAACAAATAGATGATTGAAAATGAAGCATTTAAGGTTATTATCTAATCAATTATGTGTTTGCATCATTTTTATCGTATATATATGAATTAATACCCATAGACTGTAAATTCACAAAAACGTGGAAAACGGCAAAATATTGCCTAATTCGATGATATTTTATTTGTCACATAAAGGAAAAGGGGATGATAAACGTCAAAATATTGCTAAATTCGATGGTTTTTCGTACGAAACAAAATGCAAGAAAACTTGCTTAAAATGCAATATTATGCGAAATTATGAGATTTGAAGGCCAAATCACATATCGTGATACTACATGAAATAGTATCGAAATATTGGTAAAATTAATATATTTACGTAATATCAAACTACATGAAAAACGTGAAAAAAGTCAATATATAACCATATTTGAGGATTTTAACTTCAAATCACAGAGCGAGGTTTCGTATTATTTAGATCCAAGAAAAGACCAAATCATATTTTTTTTGTGACAATGTTGTTTCCAATACAAATGATAAAAATCAATGTGTTTTCATTAGTATTAACTAAAATGTTACTGATTTTCCGTTTATATTACCGATGGAAGATGTACACGAAAATCGCTCTATTCCGGCTGAAAAGTCGATATATGCAATAAAAACAGAACTTCTCCCCTTTTCAATATCTTACTCAGTATTTTAACGAGAAACAAATAGATGATTGAAAATTAAGCATTTAAGGTTATTATCTAATCAATTATGTGTTTGCATCATTTTTATCGTATATATATGAATTAATACCCATAGACTGTAAATTCACAAAAACGTGGAAAACGGCAAAATATTGCCTAATTCGATGATATTTTATTTGTCACATAAAGGAAAAGGGGATGATAAACGTCAAAATATTGCTAAATTCGATGGTTTTTCGTACGAAACAAAATGCAAGAAAACTTGCTTAAAATGCAATATTATGCGAAATTCTGAGATTTGAAGGCCAAATCACATATCGTGATACTACATGAAATAGTATCGAAATATTGGTAAAAATGAATATATTTACGTAATATCAAACTACATGAAAAACGTGAAAAAAGTCAATATATAACCATATTTGAGGATTTTAACTTCAAATCATAGAGCGAGGTTTCGTATTATTTAGATCCAAGAAAAGACATGACAATGTTGTTTCCAATACAAATGATAAAAATCAATGTGTTTTCATTAGTATTAACTAAAATGTTACTGATTTTCCGTTTATATTACCGATGGAAGATGTACACGAAAATCGCTCTATTCCGGCTGAAACGTCGATATATGCAATAAAAACAGAACTTCTCCCCTTTTTAATATCTTACTCAGTATTTTAACGAGAAACAAATAGATGATTGAAAATGAAGTATTTAAGGTTATTATCTAATCAATTATGTGTTTGCATCATTTTTATCGTATATATATGAATTAATACCCATAGACTGTAAATTCACAAAAACGTGGAAAACGGCAAAATATTGCCTAATTCGATGATATTTTGTTTAAGTCACATAAAGGAAAAGGGGATGATAAACCTCAAAATATTGCTAAATTCGATGATTTTTCGTACGAAACAAAATGCAAGAAAACCTGCTTAAAATGCAATATTATTCGAAATTCTGAGATTTGAAGGCCAAATCACATATCGTGATACTACATGAAATAGTATCGAAATATTGGTAAAAATGAATATATTTACGTAATATCAAACTACATGAAAAACGTGAAAAAAGTCAATATATAACCATATTTGAGGATTTTAACTTCAAATCACAGAGCGAGGTTTCGTATTATTTAGATCCAAGAAAAGACATATGATAATGTTGTTTCCAATACAAATGACAAAAATCAATGTGTTTTCATTAGTATTAACTAAAATGTTACTGATTTTCCGTTTATATTACCGATGGAAGATGTACGCGAAAATCGCTCTATTCCGGCTGAAAAGTCGATATATGCAATAAAAACAGAACTTCTCCCCTTTTCAATATCTTACTCAGTATTTTAACGAGAAACAAATAGATGATTGAAAATGAAGCATTTAAGGTTATTATCTAATCAATTATGTGTTTGCATCATTTTTATCGTATATATATGAATTAATACCCATAGACTGTAAATTCACAAAAACGTGGAAAACGGCAAAATATTGCCTAATTCGATGATATTTTATTTGTCACATAAAGGAAAAGGGGATGATAAACGTCAAAATATTGCTAAATTCGATGGTTTTTCGTACGAAACAAAATGCAAGAAAACTTGCTTAAAATGCAATATTATGCGAAATTCTGAGATTTGAAGGCCAAATCACATATCGTGATACTACATGAAATAGTATCGAAATATTGGTAAAAATGAATATATTTACGTAATATCAAACTACATGAAAAACGTGAAAAAAGTCAATATATAACCATATTTGAGGATTTTAACTTCAAATCATAGAGCGAGGTTTCGTATTATTTAGATCCAAGAAAAGACATGACAATGTTGTTTCCAATACAAATGATAAAAATCAATGTGTTTTCATTAGTATTAACTAAAATGTTACTGATTTTCCGTTTATATTACCGATGGAAGATGTACACGAAAATCGCTCTATTCCGGCTGAAACGTCGATATATGCAATAAAAACAGAACTTCTCCCCTTTTTAATATCTTACTCAGTATTTTAACGAGAAACAAATAGATGATTGAAAATGAAGTATTTAAGGTTATTATCTAATCAATTATGTGTTTGCATCATTTTTATCGTATATATATGAATTAATACCCATAGACTGTAAATTCACAAAAACGTGGAAAACGGCAAAATATTGCCTAATTCGATGATATTTTGTTTAAGTCACATAAAGCAAAAGGGGATGATAAACGTCAAAATATTGCTAAATTCGATGATTTTTCGTACGAAACAAAATGCAAGAGAACTTGCTTAAAATGCAATATTTTGCGAAATTCTGATATATGACGGCCAAATCACATATCGTGATTCTACTGAAATAGAATCGAAATATTGGTTAAAATGAATATATTTACGTTGTATCAAACTACATGAAAAACGTGAAAAAAGTCACTATTTAACCATATTTGAGGATTTTAACTTCAAATCATAGAGCGAGGTTTCATATTATTTAGTTCCAAGAAAAGACATATGACAATGTTGTTTCCAATACAAATGTTAAAAATCAATGTGTTTTCATTAGAATTAACTAAAATGTTCCTGATTTTCCGTTTATATTAACGAGGGAAGATGTACACGTAAAACCACTCTAATCCGGCTGAAACGTCGATATATGCAATAAAAACCGAACTTCTCAACTTTTCAATAACTTACTCAATATTTTAACGAGAAACAAATAGTTGATTGAAAATTAAGTATTTAAGGTTATTATCTAATCATTTTAATCATTAATCATAATTATTATGTGTTTGCATCATTTTTATCGTATATATAATGAATTAATACCAACAAACTGAAAATTCATATAAACGTGGAAAAACTGCAAAATATTGCCTAATTCGTTGATATTTTGTTTAAATTACATAAAGGAAAAGGGGATGATAAACGTCAAAATATTGCTAAATTCGATGATTTTTCGTACGAAACAAAATGCAAGAAAACTTGCCTAAAATGCAATATTATGCGAAATTCTGAGATTTGAAGGCCAAATCACATGTCGTGATACTACATGAAATAGTATCGAAATATTGGTAAAAATGAATATATTTACGTACTATCAAACTACATGATTAACGTGAAAAAGTCACTATTTTACCATATTTAAGGATTTTGCTTTCAAATCATAGAGCGAGGTTTCGTATTATTTAGATCCAAGAAAAGACATATGCCAATGTAGTTTCCAATACAAATGATAATAAACAATGTGTTTTTATTAGAATTAACTAAAATGTTCTTGATTTTCCGTTTATATTACCGAGGGAAGATGTACACGGAAAACCGCTCTAATCCGGCTGAAACGTCGATATATGCAATAAAAACCGAACTTCTCCCCTTTTCAATATCTTACTCAGTATTTTAACGAGAAACAAATAGATGATTGAAAATGAAGTATTTAAGGTTATTATCTAATCAATTATGTGTTTGCATCATTTTTATTTGTATATATATGAATTAATACCCATAGACTGAAAATTCACAAAAACGTGGAAAAACGGCAAAATATTGCCTAATTCGATGATATTTTGTTTAAATCACATAAAGGAAAAGGGGATGATAAACGTCAAAATATTGCTATATTCGATGATTTTTCGTACGAAACAAAATGCAAGAAAACTTGCATAAAATGCAATATTATGCGAAATTCTGAGATTTGAAGGCCAAATCACATATAGTGAAACTACATGAAATAGAATCGAAATATTGGTAAAAATGAATATATTTACGTAGTATTAAACTACATGAAAAACGTGAAAAAAGTCACTATTTAACCATATTTGAGGATTTTAACTTCAAATCATAGAGCGAGGTTTCGTATTATTTAGATCTAAGAAAAGACATATGACAATGTAGTTTCACATATAGTGAAACTACATGAAATAGAATCGAAATATTGGTAAAAATGAATATATTTACGTAGTATTAAACTACATGAAAAACGTGAAAAAAGTCACTATTTAACCATATTTGAGGATTTTAACTTCAAATCATAGAGCGAGGTTTCGTATTATTTAGATCCAAGAAAAGACATATGACAATGTTGTTTCCAATACTAATGATAAAAATCAATGTGTTTTCATTAGAATTAACTAAAATGTTCCTGATTTTCCGTTTATATTACCGAGGGAAGATGTACACGTAAATCCGCTCTAATCCGGCTGAAACGTCGATATATGCAATAAAAACCGAACTTCTCAACTTTTCAATATCTTACTCAGTATTTTAACGAGAATCAAATAGTTGATTGAAAATGAAGTATTTAAGGTTATTTTTATCATTAATCATAATTATTATGTGTTTGCATCATTTTTATCGTATATATAATGAATTAATACCAATAAACTTAAAATTCACATAAACGTGGAAAAACTGCAAAATATTGCCTAATTCGATGATATTTTTTTTTATTACATAAAGGAAAAGGGATAAACGTCAAAATATTGCTAAATTCGATGATTTTTCGTACGAAACAAAATGCAAGAAAACTTGCTTAAAATGCAATATTATGCGAAATTATGAGATTTGAAGGCCAAACCACATATCGTGATACTACATGAAATAGTATCGAAATATTGGTAAAAATGAATATATTTACGTAATATCAAACTACATGATTAACGTGAAAAAGTCACTATTTTACCATATTTGAGGATTTTACCTTCAAATCATAGTGCGAGGTTTCGTATGATTTAGATCCAAGAAAAGACATATGACAATGTTGTTTCCAATACAAATGATAAAAAACAATGTGTTTTCATTAGAAAACTGTTCTTATTTTCTAATTTCCTTATTTATTTATTTTCTTATTTACTTATTTCCTAAAATGTTCTTGATTTTCCGTTTATATTACCGAGGGAAGATGTACACGTAAAACCGCTCTAATCCGGCTGAAACGTCGATATATGCAATAAAAACCGAACTTCTCCCGTTTTCAATATCTTACTCAGTATTTTAACGAGAAACAAATTGATGATTGAAAATGAAGTATTTAAGGTTATTATCTAATCAATTATGTGTTTGCATCATTTTTATCGTATATATATATGAATTAATTCCCATAGACTGAAAATTCACAAAAACGTGGAAAACGGCAAAATATTGCCTAATTCGATGATATTTTGTTTAAGTCACATAAAGGAAAAGGGGATGATAAACGTCAAAATATTGCTAAATTCGATGATTTTTCGTACGGAACAAAATGCAAGAAAACTTGCTTAAATTGCATTATTAAGCGAAATTTGAAGATTTGATTTGAAGGCCAAATCACATATCGTGATACTACATGAAATAGTATCGAAATATTGGTAAAAATGAATATATTTACGTAATATCAAACTACATGAAAAACGTGAAAAAAGTCAATATATAACCATATTTGAGGATTTTAACTTCAAATCACAGAGCGAGGTTTCGTATTATTTAGATCCAAGAAAAGACATATGACAATGTTGTTTCCAATACAAATGATAAAAATCAATGTGTTTTCATTAGTATTAACTAAAATGTTACTGATTTTCCGTTTATATTACCGATGGAAGATGTACACGAAAATCGCTCTATTCCGGCTGAAAAGTCGATATATGCAATAAAAACAGAACTTCTCCCCTTTTCAATATCTTACTCAGTATTTTAACGAGAAACAAATAGATGATTGAAAATGAAGCATTTAAGGTTATTATCTAATCAATTATGTGTTTGCATCATTTTTATCGTATATATATGAATTAATACCCATAGACTGTAAATTCACAAAAACGTGGAAAACGGCAAAATATTGCCTAATTCGATGATATTTTATTTGTCACATAAAGGAAAAGGGGATGATAAACGTCAAAATATTGCTAAATTCGATGGTTTTTCGTACGAAACAAAATGCAAGAAAACTTGCTTAAAATGCAATATTATGCGAAATTATGAGATTTGAAGGCCAAATCACATATCGTGATACTACATGAAATAGTATCGAAGTATTGGTAAAAATGAATATATTTACGTAATATCAAACTACATGAAAAACGTGAAAAAAGTCAATATATAACCATATTTGAGGATTTTAACTTCAAATCACAGAGCGAGGTTTCGTATTATTTAGATCCAAGAAAAGACATATGACAATGTTGTTTCCAATACAAATGATAAAAATCAATGTGTTTTCATTAGTATTAACTAAAATGTTACTGATTTTCCGTTTATATTACCGATGGAAGATGTACACGAAAATCGCTCTATTCCGGCTGAAAAGTCGATATATGCAATAAAAACAGAACTTCTCCCCTTTTCAATATCTTACTCAGTATTTTAACGAGAAACAAATAGATGATTGAAAATGAAGCATTTAAGGTTATTATCTAATCAATTATGTGTTTGCATCATTTTTATCGTATATATATGAATTAATACCCATAGACTGTAAATTCACAAAAACGTGGAAAACGGCAAAATATTGCCTAATTCGATGATATTTTATTTGTCACATAAAGGAAAAGGGGATGATAAACGTCAAAATATTGCTAAATTCGATGGTTTTTCGTACGAAACAAAATGCAAGAAAACTTGCTTAAAATGCAATATTATGCGAAATTCTGAGATTTGAAGGCCAAATCACATATCGTGATACTACATGAAATAGTATCGAAATATTGGTAAAAATGAATATATTTACGTAATATCAAACTACATGAAAAACGTGAAAAAAGTCAATATATAACCATATTTGAGGATTTTAACTTCAAATCACAGAGCGAGGTCTCGTATTATTTAGATCCAAGAAAAGACATGACAATGTTGTTTCCAATACAAATGATAAAAATCAATGTGTTTTCATTAGTATTAACTAAAATGTTACTGATTTTCCGTTTATATTACCGATGGAAGATGTACACGAAAATCGCTCTATTCCGGCTGAACCGTCGATATATGCAATAAAAACAGAACTTCTCCCCTTTTCAATATCTTACTCAGTATTTTAACGAGAAACAAATAGATGATTGAAAATGAAGTATTTAAGGTTATTATCTAATCAATTATGTGTTTGCATCATTTTTATCGTATATATATGAATTAATACCCAGAGACTGTAAATTCACAAAAACGTGGAAAACGGCAAAATATTGCCTAATTCGATGATATTTTGTTTAAGTCACATAAAGGAAAAGGGGATGATAAACCTCAAAATATTGCTAAATTCGATGATTTTTCGTACGAAACAAAATGCAAGAAAACTTGCTTAAAATGCAATATTATGCGAAATTCAGAGCTTTGAAGGCCAAATCACATATCGTGATACTACATGAAATAGTATCGAAATATTGGTAAAAATGAATATATTTACGTAATATCAAACTACATGAAAAACGTGAAAAAAGTCAATATATAACCATATTTGAGGATTTTAACTTCAAATCACAGAGCGAGGTTTCGTATTATTTAGATCCAAGAAAAGACATATGACAATGTTGTTTCCAATACAAATGATAAAAATCAATGTGTTTTCATTAGTATTAACTAAAATGTTACTGATTTTCCGTTTATATTACCGATGGAAGATGTACACGAAAATCGCTCTATTCCGGCTGAAAAGTCGATATATGCAATAAAAACAGAACTTCTCCCCTTTTCAATATCTTACTCAGTATTTTAACGAGAAACAAATAGATGATTGAAAATGAAGCATTTAAGGTTATTATCTAATCAATTATGTGTTTGCATCATTTTTATCGTATATATATTAATTAATACCCATAGACTGTAAATTCACAAAAACGTGGAAAACGGCAAAATATTGCCTAATTCGATGATATTTTATTTGTCACATAAAGGAAAAGGGGATGATAAACGTCAAAATATTGCTAAATTCGATGGTTTTTCGTACGAAACAAAATGCAAGAAAACTTGCTTAAAATGCAATATTATGCGAAATTATGAGATTTGAAGGCCAAATCACATATCGTGATACTACATGAAATAGTATCGAAGTATTGGTAAAAATGAATATATTTACGTAATATCAAACTACATGAAAAACGTGAAAAAAGTCAATATATAACCATATTTGAGGATTTTAACTTCAAATCACAGAGCGAGGTTTCGTATTATTTAGATCCAAGAAAAGACCAAATCATATTTGTTTTTGTGACAATGTTGTTTCCAATACAAATGATAAAAATCAATGTGTTTTCATTAGTATTAACTAAAATGTTACTGATTTTCCGTTTATATTACCGATGGAAGATGTACACGAAAATCGCTATATTCCGGCTGAAACGTCGATATATGCAATAAAAACAGAACTTCTCCCCTTTTCAATATCTTACTCAGTATTTTAACGAGAAACAAATAGATGATTAAAAATGAAGTATTTAAGGTTATTATCTAATCAATTATGTGTTTGCATCATTTTTATCGTATATATATGAATTAATACCCATAGACTGAAAATTCACAAAAACGTGGAAAAACGGCAAAATATTGCCTAATTCGATGATATTTTGTTTAAATTACATAAAGGAAAAGGGGATGATAAACGTCAAAATATTGCTAAATTCGATGATTTTTCGTACGAAACAAAATGCAAGAAAACTTGCTTAAAATGCAATATTATTCGAAATTCTGAGATTTGAAGGCCAAATCACATATCGTGATACTATATGAAATAGTATCGAAATATTGGTAAAAATGAATATATTTACGTACTATCAAACTACATGATTAACGTGAAAAAGTCACTATTTTACCATATTTGAGGATTTTACCTTCAAATCATAGAGCGAGGTTTCGTATTATTTAGATCAAAGAAAAGACATATGACAATGTTGTTTCCAATACAAATGATAAAAAACAATGTGTTTTCATTAGAATTAACTAAAATGTTCCTGATTTTCCGTTTATATTAACGAGGGAAGATGTACACGTAAAACCGCTCTAATCCGGCTGAAACGTCGATATATGCAATAAAAACCGAACTTCTCCCCTTTTCAATATCTTACTCAGTATTTTAACGAGAAACAAATAGATGATTAAAAATGAAGTATTTAAGGTTATTATCTAATCATTTTAATCATTAGTCATAATTATTATGTGTTTGCATCATTTTTATCATATATATAATGAATTAATACCAACAAACTGAAAATTCATATAAACGTGGAAAAACTGCAAAATATTGCCTAATTCGATGATATTTTGTTTAAATTACATAAAGGAAAAGGGGATGATGAACGTCAAAATATTGCTAAATTCGATGATTTTTCGTACGAAACAAAATGCAAGAAAACTTGCTTAAAATGCAATATTATGCGAAATTATGAGATTTGAAGGCCAAACCACATATCGTGATACTACATGAAATAGTATCGAAATATTGGTAAAAATGAATATATTTACGTAATATCAAACTACATGAAAAACGTGAAAAAAGTCAATATATAACCATATTTGAGGATTTTAACTTCAAATCACAGAGCGAGGTTTCGTATTATTTAGATCCAAGAAAAGACATGACAATGTTGTTTCCAATACAAATGATAAAAATCAATGTGTTTTCATTAGTATTAACTAAAATGTTACTGATTTTCCGTTTATATTACCGATGGAAGATGTACACGAAAATCGCTCTATTCCGGCTGAACCGTCGATATATGCAATAAAAACAGAACTTCTCCCCTTTTCAATATCTTACTCAGTATTTTAACGAGAAACAAATAGATGATTGAAAATGAAGTATTTAAGGTTATTATCTAATCAATTATGTGTTTGCATCATTTTTATCGTATATATATGAATTAATACCCAGAGACTGTAAATTCACAAAAACGTGGAAAACGGCAAAATATTGCCTAATTCGATGATATTTTGTTTAAGTCACATAAAGGAAAAGGGGATGATAAACCTCAAAATATTGCTAAATTCGATGATTTTTCGTACGAAACAAAATGCAAGAAAACTTGCTTAAAATGCAATATTATGCGAAATTCAGAGCTTTGAAGGCCAAATCACATATCGTGATACTACATGAAATAGTATCGAAATATTGGTAAAAATGAATATATTTACGTAATATCAAACTACATGAAAAACGTGAAAAAAGTCAATATATAACCATATTTGAGGATTTTAACTTCAAATCACAGAGCGAGGTTTCGTATTATTTAGATCCAAGAAAAGACATATGACAATGTTGTTTCCAATACAAATGATAAAAATCAATGTGTTTTCATTAGTATTAACTAAAATGTTACTGATTTTCCGTTTATATTACCGATGGAAGATGTACACGAAAATCGCTCTATTCCGGCTGAAAAGTCGATATATGCAATAAAAACAGAACTTCTCCCCTTTTCAATATCTTACTCAGTATTTTAACGAGAAACAAATAGATGATTGAAAATGAAGCATTTAAGGTTATTATCTAATCAATTATGTGTTTGCATCATTTTTATCGTATATATATGAATTAATACCCATAGACTGTAAATTCACAAAAACGTGGAAAACGGCAAAATATTGCCTAATTCGATGATATTTTATTTGTCACATAAAGGAAAAGGGGATGATAAACGTCAAAATATTGCTAAATTCGATGGTTTTTCGTACGAAACAAAATGCAAGAAAACTTGCTTAAAATGCAATATTATGCGAAATTATGAGATTTGAAGGCCAAATCACATATCGTGATACTACATGAAATAGTATCGAAGTATTGGTAAAAATGAATATATTTACGTAATATCAAACTACATGAAAAACGTGAAAAAAGTCAATATATAACCATATTTGAGGATTTTAACTTCAAATCACAGAGCGAGGTTTCGTATTATTTAGATCCAAGAAAAGACCAAATCATATTTGTTTTTGTGACAATGTTGTTTCCAATACAAATGATAAAAATCAATGTGTTTTCATTAGTATTAACTAAAATGTTACTGATTTTCCGTTTATATTACCGATGGAAGATGTACACGAAAATCGCTCTATTCCGGCTGAAACGTCGATATATGCAATAAAAACAGAACTTCTCCCCTTTTCAATATCTTACTCAGTATTTTAACGAGAAACAAATAGATGATTAAAAATGAAGTATTTAAGGTTATTATCTAATCAATTATGTGTTTGCATCATTTTTATCGTATATATATGAATTAATACCCATAGACTGAAAATTCACAAAAACGTGGAAAAACGGCAAAATATTGCCTAATTCGATGATATTTTGTTTAAATTACATAAAGGAAAAGGGGATGATAAACGTCAAAATATTGCTAAATTCGATGATTTTTCGTACGAAACAAAATGCAAGAAAACTTGCTTAAAATGCAATATTATTCGAAATTCTGAGATTTGAAGGCCAAATCACATATCGTGATACTATATGAAATAGTATCGAAATATTGGTAAAAATGAATATATTTACGTACTATCAAACTACATGATTAACGTGAAAAAGTCACTATTTTACCATATTTGAGGATTTTACCTTCAAATCATAGAGCGAGGTTTCGTATTATTTAGATCAAAGAAAAGACATATGACAATGTTGTTTCCAATACAAATGATAAAAAACAATGTGTTTTCATTAGAATTAACTAAAATGTTCCTGATTTTCCGTTTATATTAACGAGGGAAGATGTACACGTAAAACCGCTCTAATCCGGCTGAAACGTCAATATATGCAATAAAAACCGAACTTCTCAACTTTTCAATAACTTAGTCAGTATTTTAACGAGAAACAAATAGTTGATTGAAAATGAAGTATTTAAGGTTATTATCTAATCATTTTAATCATTAGTCATAATTATTATGTGTTTGCATCATTTTTATCATATATATAATGAATTAATACCAACAAACTGAAAATTCATATAAACGTGGAAAAACTGCAAAATATTGCCTAATTCGATGATATTTTGTTTAAATTACATAAAGGAAAAGGGGATGATAAACGTCAAAATATTGCTAAATTCGATGATTTTTCGTACGAAACAAAATGCAAGAAAACTTGCTTAAAATGCAATATTATGGGAAATTCTGAGATTTGAAGGCCAAATCACATATCGTGATACTATATGAAATAGTATCGAAATATTGGTAAAAATGAATATATTTACGTAATATCAAACTACATGATTAACGTGAAAAAGTCACTATTTTACCATATTTGAGGATTTTACCTTCAAATCATAGAGCGAGGTTTCGTATGATTTAGATCCAAGAAAAGACATATGACAATGTTGTTTCCAATACAAATGATAAAAAACAATGTGTTTTCATTAGAATTAACTAAAATGTTCTTGATTTTCAATTTATATTACCGAGGAGAGATGTACACGTAAAACCGCTATAATCCGGCTGAAACGTCGATATATGCAATAAAAACCGAACTTCTCCCCTTTTCAATATCTTACTCAGTATTTTAACGAGAAACAAATAGATGATTGAAAATGAAGTATTTAAAGTTATTATCTAATCAATTATGTGTTTGCATCATTTTTATCGTATATATATGAATTAATACCCATAGACTGAAAATTCACAAAAACGTGGAAAAACGGCAAAATATTGCCTTATTCGATGATATTTTGTTTAAGTCACATAAAGGAAAAGGGGATGATAAACGTCAAAATATTGCTAAATTCGATGCTTTTTCGTACGAAACAAAATGCAAGAAAACTTGCTTAAAATGCAATATTATGCGAAATTCTGAGATTTGAAGGCCAAATCACATATCGTGATACTACATGAAATAGTATCGAAATATTTGTAAAAATTAATATATTTACGTAATATCAAACTTCATGAAAAACGTGAAAAAAGTCAATATATAACCATATTTGAGGATTTTAACTTCAAATCACAGAGCGAGGTTTCGTATTATTTAGATCCAAGAAAAGACATATGACAATGTTGTTTCCAATACAAATGATAAAAATCAATGTGTTTTCATTAGTATTAACTAAAATGTTACTGATTTTCCGTTTATATTACCGATGGAAGATGTACACGAAAATCGCTCTATTCTGGCTGAAACGTCGATATATGCAATAAAAACAGAACTTCTCCCCTTTTCAATATCTTACTCAGTATTTTAACGAGAAACAAATAGATGATTGAAAATGAAGTATTTAAGGTTATTATCTAATCAATTATGTGTTTGCATCATTTTTATCGTATATATATGAAATAATACCCATAGACTGTAAATTCACAAAAACGTGGAAAACGGCAAAATATTGCCTAATTCGATGATATTTTGTTTGTCACATAAAGGAAAAGGGGATGATAAACGTCAAAATATTGCTAAATTCGATGATTTTTCGTACGAAACAAAATGCAAGAAAACTTGCTTAAAATGCAATATTATGCGAAATTCTGAGATTTGAAGGCCAAATCACATATCGTGATACTACATGAAATAGTATCGAAATATTGGTAAAAATGAATATATTTACGTACTATCAAACTACATGATTAACGTGAAAAAGTCACTATTTTACCATATTTGAGGATTTTACCTTCAAATCATAGAGCGAGGTTTCGTATTATTTAGATCAAAGAAAATACATATGCCAATGTTGTTTCCAACACAAATGATAAAAAACAATGTGTTTTCATTAGAATTAACTAAAATGTTCTTGATTTTCAATTTATATTACCGAGGAGAGATGTACACGTAAAACCGCTCTAAACCGGCTGAAACGTCGATATATGCAATAAAAACCGAACTTCTCCCCTTTTCAATATCTTACTCAGTATTTTAACGAGAAACAAATAGATGATTGAAAATGAAGTATTTAAAGTTATTATCTAATCAATTATGTGTTTGCATCATTTTTATCGTATATATATGAATTAATACCCATAGACTGAAAATTCACAAAAACGTGGAAAAACGGCAAAATATTGCCTAATTCGATGATATTTTGTTTAAGTCACATAAAGGAAAAGGGGATGATAAACGTCAAAATATTGCTAAATTCGATGCTTTTTCGTACGAAACAAAATGCAAGAAAACTTGCTTAAAATGCAATATTATGCGAAATTCAGAGATTTGAAGGCCAAATCACATATCGTGATACTACATGAAATAGTATCGAAATATTGGTAAAAATTAATATATTTACGTAATATCAAACTTCATGAAAAACGTGAAAAAAGTCAATATATAACCATATTAGAGGATTTTAACTTCAAATCACAGAGCGAGGTTTCGTATTATTTAGATCCAAGAAAAGACATATGACAATGTTGTTTCCAATACAAATGATAAAAATCAATGTGTTTTCATTAGTATTAACTAAAATGTTACTGATTTTCCGTTTATATTACCAATGGAAGATGTACACGAAAATCGCTCTATTCTGGCTGAAACGTCGATATATGCAATAAAAACAGAACTTCTCCCCTTTTTAATATCTTACTCAGTATTTTAACGAGAAACAAATAGATGATTGAAAATGAAGTATTTAAGGTTATTATCTAATCAATTATGTGTTTGCATCATTTTTATCGTATATATATGAATTAATACCCATAGACTGTAAATTCACAAAAACGTGGAAAACGGCAAAGTATTGCCTAATTCGATGATATTTTGTTTAAGTCACATAAAGGAAAAGGGGATGATAAACCTCAAAATATTGCTAAATTCGATGATTTTTCGTACGAAACAAAATGCAAGAAAACTTGCTTAAAATGCAATATTATGCGAAATTCTGAGATTTGAAGGCCAAATCACATATCGTGATACTACATGAAATAGTATCGAAATATTGGTAAAAATGAATATATTTACGTAATATCAAACTACATGAAAAACGTGAAAAAGTCAATATATAACCATATTTGAGGATTATAACTTCAAATCACAGAGCGAGGTTTCGTATTATTTAGATCCAAGAAAAGACATATGACAATGTTGTTTCCAATACAAATGATAAAAATCAATGTGTTTTCATTAGTATTAACTAAAATGTTACTGATTTTCCGTTTATATTACCGATGGAAGATGTACACGAAAATCGCTCTATTCCGGCTGAAACGTCGATATATGCAATAAAAACAGAACTTCTCCCCTTTTCAATATCTTACTCAGTATTTTAACGAGAAACAAATAGATGATTAAAAATGAAGTATTTAAGGTTATTATCTAATCAATTATGTGTTTGCATCATTTTTATCGTATATATATGAATTAATACCCATAGACTGAAAATTCACAAAAACGTGGAAAAACGGCAAAATATTGCCTAATTCGATGATATTTTGTTTAAATTACATAAAGGAAAAGGGGATGATAAACGTCAAAATATTGCTAAATTCGATGATTTTTCGTACGAAACAAAATGCAAGAAAACTTGCTTAAAATGCAATATTATTCGAAATTCTGAGATTTGAAGGCCAAATCACATATCGTGATACTATATGAAATAGTATCGAAATATTGGTAAAAATGAATATATTTACGTACTATCAAACTACATGATTAACGTGAAAAAGTCACTATTTTACCATATTTGAGGATTTTACCTTCAAATCATAGAGCGAGGTTTCGTATTATTTAGATCAAATAAAAGACATATGACAATGTTGTTTCCAATACAAATGATAAAAAACAATGTGTTTTCATTAGAATTAACTAAAATGTTCCTGATTTTCCGTTTATATTAACGAGGGAAGATGTACACGTAAAACCGCTCTAATCCGGCTGAAACGTCGATATATGCAATAAAAACCGAACTTCTCAACTTTTCAATAACTTAGTCAGTATTTTAACAAGAAACAAATAGTTGATTGAAAATGAAGTATTTAAGGTTATTATCTAATCATTTTAATCATTAGTCATAATTATTATGTGTTTGCATCATTTTTATCATATATATAATGAATTAATACCAACAAACTGAAAATTCATATAAACGTGGAAAAACTGCAAAATATTGCCTAATTCGATGATATTTTGTTTAAATTACATAAAGGAAAAGGGGATGATAAACGTCAAAATATTGCTAAATTCGATGATTTTTCGTACGAAACAAAATGCAAGAAAACTTGCTTAAAATGCAATATTATGGGAAATTCTGAGATTTGAAGGCCAAATCACATATCGTGATACTATATGAAATAGTATCGAAATATTGGTAAAAATGAATATATTTACGTAATATCAAACTACATGATTAACGTGAAAAAGTCACTATTTTACCATATTTGAGGATTTTAACTTCAAATCATAGAGCGAGGTTTCGTATGATTTAGATCCAAGAAAAGACATATGACAATGTTGTTTCCAATACAAATGATAAAAAACAATGTGTTTTCATTAGAATTAACTAAAATGTTCTTGATTTTCAATTTATATTACCGAGGAGAGATGTACACGTAAAACCGCTATAATCCGGCTGAAACGTCGATATATGCAATAAAAACCGAACTTCTCCCCTTTTCAATATCTTACTCAGTATTTTAACGAGAAACAAATAGATGATTGAAAATGAAGTATTTAAAGTTATTATCTAATCAATTATGTGTTTGCATCATTTTTATCGTATATATATGAATTAATACCCATAGACTGAAAATTCACAAAAACGTGGAAAAACGGCAAAATATTGCCTTATTCGATGATATTTTGTTTAAGTCACATAAAGGAAAAGGGGATGATAAACGTCAAAATATTGCTAAATTCGATGCTTTTTCGTACGAAACAAAATGCAAGAAAACTTGCTTAAAATGCAATATTATGCGAAATTCTGAGATTTGAAGGCCAAATCACATATCGTGATACTACATGAAATAGTATCGAAATATTTGTAAAAATTAATATATTTACGTAATATCAAACTTCATGAAAAACGTGAAAAAAGTCAATATATAACCATATTTGAGGATTTTAACTTCAAATCACAGAGCGAGGTTTCGTATTATTTAGATCCAAGAAAAGACATATGACAATGTTGTTTCCAATACAAATGATAAAAATCAATGTGTTTTCATTAGTATTAACTAAAATGTTACTGATTTTCCGTTTATATTACCGATGGAAGATGTACACGAAAATCGCTCTATTCTGGCTGAAACGTCGATATATGCAATAAAAACAGAACTTCTCCCCTTTTCAATATCTTACTCAGTATTTTAACGAGAAACAAATAGATGATTGAAAATGAAGTATTTAAGGTTATTATCTAATCAATTATGTGTTTGCATCATTTTTATCGTATATATATGAAATAATACCCATAGACTGTAAATTCACAAAAACGTGGAAAACGGCAAAATATTGCCTAATTCGATGATATTTTGTTTGTCACATAAAGGAAAAGGGGATGATAAACGTCAAAATATTGCTAAATTCGATGATTTTTCGTACGAAACAAAATGCAAGAAAACTTGCTTAAAATGCAATATTATGCGAAATTCTGAGATTTGAAGGCCAAATCACATATCGTGATACTACATGAAATAGTATCGAAATATTGGTAAAAATGAATATACTTACGTACTATCAAACTACATGATAACGTGAAAAAGTCAATATTATAACCATATTTGAGGATTTTAACTTCAAATCACTAGAGCGATGTTTCGTATTATTTAGATCCAAGAAAAGACATATGACAATGTTGTTTCCAATACAAATGATAAAAATCAATGTGTTTTCATTAGTAATTAACTAAAATGTTACTTGATTTTCAGTTTATATTACCGATGGAAGATGTACACGTAAAATCGCTCTAATTCCGGCTGAAACGTCGATATATGCAATAAAAACAGAACTTCTCCCCTTTTCAATATCTTACTCAGTATTTTAACGAGAAACAAATAGATGATTGAAAATGAAGTATTTAAGGTTATTATCTAATCAATTATGTGTTTGCATCATTTTTATCGTATATATATGAATTAATACCCATAGACTGTAAATTCACAAAAACGTGGAAAACGGCAAAATATTGCCTAATTCGATGATATTTTGTTTAAGTCACATAAAGGAAAAGGGGATGATAAACGTCAAAATATTGCTAAATTCGATGCTTTTTCGTACGAAACAAAATGCAAGAAAACTTGCTTAAAATGCAATATTATGCGAAATTCAGAGATTTGAAGGCCAAATCACATATCGTGATACTACATGAAATAGTATCGAAATATTGGTAAAAATTAATATATTTACGTAATATCAAACTTCATGAAAAACGTGAAAAAAGTCAATATATAACCATATTTGAGGATTTTAACTGCAAATCACAGAGCGAGGTTTCGTATTATTTAGATCCAAGAAAAGACATATGACAATGTTGTTTCCAATACAAATGATAAAAATCAATGTGTTTTCATTAGTATTAACTAAAATGTTACTGATTTTCCGTTTATATTACCGATGGAAGATGTACACGAAAATCGCTCTATTCTGGCTGAAACGTCGATATATGCAATAAAAACAGAACTTCTCCCCTTTTTAATATCTTACTCAGTATTTTAACGAGAAACAAATAGATGATTGAAAATGAAGTATTTAAGGTTATTATCTAATCAATTATGTGCTTGCATCATTTTTATCGTATATATATGAATTAATACCCATAGACTGTAAATTCACAAAAACGTGGAAAACGGCAAAGTATTGCCTAATTCGATGATATTTTGTTTAAGTCACATAAAGGAAAAGGGGATGATAAACCTCAAAATATTGCTAAATTCGATGATTTTTCGTACGAAACAAAATGCAAGAAAACTTGCTTAAAATGCAATATTATGCGAAATTCTGAGATTTGAAGGCCAAATCACATATCGTGATACTACATGAAATAGTATCGAAATATTGGTAAAAATGAATATATTTACGTAATATCAAACTACATGAAAAACGTGAAAAAGTCAATATATAACCATATTTGAGGATTATAACTTCAAATCACAGAGCGAGGTTTCGTATTATTTAGATCCAAGAAAAGACATATGACAATGTTGTTTCCAATACAAATGATAAAAATCAATGTGTTTTCATTAGTATTAACTAAAATGTTACTGATTTTCCGTTTATATTACCGATGGAAGATGTACACGAAAATCGCTCTATTCCGGCTGAAACGTCGATATATGCAATAAAAACAGAACTTCTCCCCTTTTCAATATCTTACTCAGTATTTTAACGAGAAACAAATAGATGATTGAAAATGAAGTATTTAAGGTTATTATCTAATCAATTATGTGTTTGCATCATTTTTATCGTATATATATGAATTAATACCCATAGACTGTAAATTCACAAAAACGTGGAAAACGGCAAAATATTGCCTAATTCAATGATATTTTATTTGTCACATAAAGGAAAAGGGGATGATTAACGTCAAAATATTGCTAAATTCGATGATTTTTCGTACGAAACAAAATGCAAGAAAACTTGCTTAAAATGTAATATTATGCGAAATTCTGAGATTTGAAGGCCAAATCACATATCGTGATACTACATGAAATAGTATCGAAATATTGGTAAAAATGAATATATTTACGTAATATCAAACTACATGAAAAACGTGAAAAAAGTCAATATATAACATTATTTGAGGATTTTAACTTCAAATCACAGAGCGAGGTTTCGTATTATTTAGATCCAAGAAAAGACATATGACAATGTTGTTTCCAATACAAATGATAAAAATCAATGTGTTTTCATTAGTATTAACTAAAATGTTACTGATTTTCCGTTTATATTACCGATGGAAGATGTACACGAAAATCGCTCTATTCCGTCTGAAACGTCGATATATGCAATAAAAACAGAACTTCTCCCCTTTTCAATATCTTACTCAGTATTTTAACGAGAAACAAATAGATGATTGAAAATGAAGTATTTAAGGTTATTATCTAATCAATTATGTGTTTGCATCATTTTTATCGTATATATATGAATTAATACCCATAGACTGTAAATTCACAAAAACGTGGAAAACGGCAAAATATTGCCTAATTCGATGATATTTTGTTTAAGTCACATAAAGGAAAAGGGGATGATAAACGTCAAAATATTGCTAAATTCGATGATTTTTCGTACGAAACAAAATGTAAGAAAACTTGCTTAAAATACAGTATTTTGCGAAATTCTGATATTTGACGGCCAAATCACATATCGTGATTCTACATGGAATAGAATCGAAATATTGGTTAAAATGAATATATTTACGTAGTATCAAACTACACGAAAAACGTGAAAAAAGTCACTATTTAACTATATTTGAGGATTTTAACTTCAAATCATAGAGCGAGGTTTCGTATTATTTAGATCCAAGAAAAGACATATGACAATGTTGTTTCCAATACAAATGATAAAAATCAATGTGTTTTCATTAGAATTAACTAAAATGTTCCTGATTTTCCGTTTATATTACCGAGGGAAGATGTACACGTAAAACCGTTCTAATCCGGGTGAAACGTCGATATATGCAATAAAAACCGAACTTCTCCCCTTTTCAATATCTTACACAGTATTTTAACGAGAAACAAATAGATGATTGAAAATTAAGTATTTAAGGTTATTATCTAACCAATTATGTGTTTGCATAATTTTTATCGTATATATATGAATTAATACCCATAGACTGTAAATTCACAAAAACGTGGAAAACAGCAAAATATTGCCTAATTCGATGATTTTTTGTACGAAACAAAATGCAAGAAAACTTGCTTAAAATGCAATATTATGCGAAATTCTGAGATTTGTAGGCCAAATCACATATCGTGATACTACATGAAATAGTATCGAAATATTGGTAAAAATGAATATACTTACGTATTATCAAACTACATGAAAAAAGTCAATATATAACCATATTTGAGGATTTTAACTTCAAATCACAGAGCGATGTTTCGTATTATTTAGATCCAAGAAAAGACATATGACAATGTTGTTTCCAATACAAATGATAAAAATCAATGTGTTTTCATTAGTATTAACTAAAATGTTACTGATTTTCCGTTTATATTACCGATGGAAGATGTACACGAAAATCGCTCTATTCCGTCTGAAACGTCGATATATGCAATAAAAACAGAACTTCTCCCCTTTTCAATATCTTACTCAGTATTTTAACGAGAAACAAATAGATGATTGAAAATGAAGTATTTAAGGTTATTATCTAATCAATTATGTGTTTGCATCATTTTTATCGTATATATATGAATTAATACCCATAGACTGTAAATTCACAAAAACGTGGAAAACGGCAAAATATTGCCTAATTCGATGATATTTTGTTTAAGTCACATAAAGCAAAAGGGGATGATAAACGTCAAAATATTGCTAAATTCGATGATTTTTTGTACGAAACAAAATGCAAGAAAACTTGCTTAAAATGCAATATTATGCGAAATTCAGAGATTTGAAGGCCAAATCACATATCGTGATACTACATGAAATAGTATCGAAATATTGGTAAAAATGAATATATTTACGTAATATCAAACTACATGAAAAACGTGAAAAAAGTCAATATATAACCATATTTGAGGATTTTAACTGCAAATCACAGAGCGAGGTTTCGTATTATTTAGATCCAAGAAAAGACATATGACAATGTTGTTTCCAATACAAATGATAAAAATCAATGTGTTTTCATTAGTATTAACTAAAATGTTACTGATTTTCCGTTTATATTACCGATGGAAGATGTACACGAAAATCGCTCTATTCCGGCTGAAACGTCGATATATGCAATAAAAACAGAACTTCTCCCCTTTTCAATATCTTACTCAGTATTTTAACGAGAAACAAATAGATGATTGAAAATGAAGTATTTAAGGTTATTATCTAATCAATTATGTGTTTGCATCATTTTTATCGTATCTATATGAATTAATACCCATAGACTGTAAATTCACAAAAACGTGGAAAACGGCAAAGTATTGCCTAATTCGATGATATTTTATTTAGTCACATAAAGGAAAAGGGGATGATAAACGTCAAAATATTGCTAAATTCGATGATTTTTCGTACGAAACAAAATGCAAGAAAACTTGCTTAAAATGTAATATTATGCGAAATTCTGAGATTTGAAGGCCAAATCACATATCGTGATACTACATGAAATAGTATCGAAATATTGGTAAAAATGAATATATTTACGTAATATCAAACTACATGAAAAACGTGAAAAAAGTCAATATATAACCATATTTGAGGATTTTAACTTCAAATCACAGAGCGATGTTTCGTATTATTTAGATCCAAGAAAAGACATATGACAATGTTGTTTCCAATACAAATGATAAAAATCAATGTGTTTTCATTAGTATTAACTAAAATGTTACTGATTTTCCGTTTATATTACCGATGGAAGATGTACACGAAAATCGCTCTATTCCGGCTGAAACGTCGATATATGCAATAAAAACAGAACTTCTCCCCTTTTCAATATCTTACTCAGTATTTTAACGAGAAACAAATAGATGATTGAAAATGAAGTATTTAAGGTTATTATCTAATCAATTATGTGTTTGCATCATTTTTATCGTATATATATGAATTAATACCCATAGACTGTAAATTCACAAAAACGTGGAAAACGGCAAAATATTGCCTAATTCGATGATATTTTGTTTAAGTCACATAAAGGAAAAGGGGATGATAAACGTCAAAATATTGCTAAATTCGATGATTTTTCGTACGAAACAAAATGCAAGAAAACTTGCTTAAAATGCAGTATTATGCGAAATTCTGAGATTTGAAGGCCAAATCACATATCGTGATTACTACATGAAATAGTATCGAAATATTGGTTAAAATGAATATATTTACGTAGTATCAAACTACATGAAAAACGTGAAAAAAGTCACTATATAACCATATTTGAGGATTTTAACTTCAAATCATAGAGCGAGGTTTCGTATTATTTAGATCCAAGAAAAGACATATGACAATGTTGTTTCCAATACAAATGATAAAAATCAATGTGTTTTCATTAGTAATTAACTAAAATGTTACTGATTTTCCGTTTATATTACCGATGGAAGATGTACACGTAAAATCGCTTCTAATCCGGCTGAAACGTCGATATATGCAATAAAAACCGAACTTCTCCCCTTTTCAATATCTTACTCAGTATTTTAACGAGAAACAAATAGATGATTGAAAATTAAGTATTTAAGGTTATTATCTAATCAATTATGTGTTTGCATAATTTTTATCGTATATATATGAATTAATACCCATAGACTGTAAATTCACAAAAACGTGGAAAACGGCAAAATATTGCCTAATTCGATGATATTTTGTTTAAGTCACATAAAGGAAAAGGGGATGATAAACGTCAAAATATTGCTAAATTCGATGATTTTTCGTACGAAACAAAATGCAAGAAAACTTGCTTAAAATGCAATATTATGCGAAATTCTGAGATTTGAAGGCCAAATCACATATCGTGATACTACATGAAATAGTATCGAAATATTGGTAAAAATGAATATATTTACGTAATATCAAACTACATGAAAAACGTGAAAAAAGTCAATATTAACCATATTTGAGGATTTTAACTTCAAATCACAGAGCGAGGTTTCGTATTATTTAGATCCAAGAAAAGACATATGACAATGTTGTTTCCAATACAAATGATAAAAATCAATGTGTTTTCATTAGTATTAACTAAAATGTTACTGATTTTCCGTTTATATTACCGATGGAAGATGTACACGAAAATCGCTCTATTCCGGCTGAAACGTCGATATATGCAATAAAAACAGAACTTCTCCCCTTTTCAATATCTTACTCAGTATTTTAACGAGAAACAAATAGATGATTGAAAATGAAGTATTTAAGGTTATTATCTAATCAATTATGTGTTTGCATCATTTTTATCGTATATATATGAATTAATGCCCATAGACTGTAAATTCACAAAAACGTGGAAAACGGCAAAATATTGCCTAATTCGATGATATTTTATTTGTCACATAAAGGAAAAGGGGATGATAAACGTCAAAATATTGCTAAATTCGATGATTTTTCGTACGAAACAAAATGCAAGAAAACTTGCTTAAAATGTAATATTATGCGAAATTCTGAGATTTGAAGGCCAAATCACATATCGTGATACTACATGAAATAGTATCGAAATATTGGTAAAAATGAATATATTTACGTAATATCAAACTACATGAAAAACGTGAAAAAAGTCAATATATAACCATATTTGAGGATTTTAACTTCAAATCACAGAGCGATGTTTCGTATTATTTAGATCCAAGAAAAGACATATGACAATGTTGTTTCCAATACAAATGATAAAAATCAATGTGTTTTCATTAGTATTAACTAAAATGTTACTGATTTTCCGTTTATATTACCGATGGAAGATGTACACGAAAATCGCTCTATTCCGGCTGAAACGTCGATATATGCAATAAAAACAGAACTTCTCCCCTTTTCAATATCTTACTCAGTATTTTAACGAGAAACAAATAGATGATTGAAAATGAAGTATTTAAGGTTATTATCTAATCAATTATGTGTTTGCATCATTTTTATCGTATATATATGAATTAATACCCATAGACTGTAAATTCACAAAAACGTGGAAAACGGCAAAATATTGCCTAATTCGATGATATTTTATTTAGTCACATAAAGGAAAAGGGGATGATAAACGTCAAAATATTGCTAAATTCGATGATTTTTCGTACGAAACAAAATGCAAGAAAACTTGCTTAAAATGCAGTATTTATGCGAAATTCTGATATTTGACGGCCAAATCACATATCGTGATTCTACATGAAATAGAATCGAAATATTGGTTAAAATGAATATATTTACGTAGTATCAAACTACATGAAAAACGTGAAAAAAGTCACTATTTAACCATATTTGAGGATTTTAACTTCAAATCATAGAGCGAGGTTTCGTATTATTTAGATCCAAGAAAAGACATATGACAATGTTGTTTCCAATACAAATGATAAAAATCAATGTGTTTTCATTAGAATTAACTAAAATGTTCCTGATTTTCCGTTTATATTACCGAGGGAAGATGTACACGTAAAACCGTTCTAATCCGGGTGAAACGTCGATATATGCAATAAAAACCGAACTTCTCCCCTTTTCAATATCTTACTCAGTATTTTAACGAGAAACAAATAGATGATTGAAAATTAAGTATTTAAGGTTATTATCTAATCAATTATGTGTTTGCATAATTTTTATCGTATATATATGAATTAATACCCATAGACTGTAAATTCACATAAACGTGGAAAACGGCAAAATATTGCCTAATTCGATGATATTTTGTTTAAGTCACATAAAGGAAAAGGGGATGATAAACGTCAAAATATTGCTAAATTCGATGATTTTTCGTACGAAACAAAATGCAAGAAAACTTGCTTAAAATGCAGTATTATGCGAAATTCTGATATTTGACGGCCAAATCACATATCGTGATTCTACATGAAATAGAATCGAAATATTGGTTAAAATGAATATATTTACGTAGTATCAAACTACATGAAAAACGTGAAAAAAGTCACTATTTAACCATATTTGAGGATTTTAACTTCAAATCATAGAGCGAGGTTTCGTATTATTTAGATCCAAGAAAAGACATATGACAATGTTGTTTCCAATACAAATGATAAAAATCAATGTGTTTTCATTAGAATTAACTAAAATGTTCCTGATTTTCCGTTTATATTACCGAGGGAAGATGTACACGTAAAACCGTTCTAATCCGGGTGAAACGTCGATATATGCAATAAAAACCGAACTTCTCCCCTTTTCAATATCTTACTCAGTATTTTAACGAGAAACAAATAGATGATTGAAAATTAAGTATTTAAGGTTATTATCTAATCAATTATGTGTTTGCATAATTTTTATCGTATATATATGAATTAATACCCATAGACTGTAAATTCACATAAACGTGGAAAACGGCAAAATATTGCCTAATTCGATGATATTTTGTTTAAGTCCCATAAAGGAAAAGGGGATGATAAACGTCAAAATATTGCTAAATTCGATGATTTTTCGTACGAAACAAAATGCAAGTAAAAATTGCTTAAAATGCAATATTATGCGAAATTCTAAGATTTGAAGGCCAAATCACATATCGTGATACTACATGAAATAGTATCGAAATATTGGTAAAAATGAATATATTTACGTAATATCAAACTACATGAAAAACGTGAAAAAAGTCAATACTTAACCATATTTGAGGATTTTAACTGCAAATCACAGAGCGAGGTTTCGTATTATTTAGATCCAAGAAAACACATAATGACAATGTTGTTTCCAATACAAATGATAAAAATCAATGTGTTTTCATTAGTATTAACTAAAATGTTACTGATTTTCCGTTTATATTACCGATGGAAGATGTACACGAAAATCGCTCTATTCCGGCTGAAACGTCGATATATGCAATAAAAACAGAACTTCTCCCCTTTTCAATATCTTACTCAGTATTTTTAACGAGAAACAAATAGATGATTGAAAATGAAGTATTTAAGGTTATTATCTAATCAATTATGTGTTTGCATCATTTTTATCGTACATATATGAATTAATGCCCATAGACTGTAAATTCACAAAAACGTGGAAAACGGCAAAATATTGCCTAATTCGATGATATTTTATTTGTCACATAAAGGAAAAGGGGATGATAAACGTCAAAATATTGCTAAATTCGATGATTTTTCGTACGAAACAAAATGCAAGAAAACTTGCTTAAAATGTAATATTATGCGAAATTCTGAGATTTGAAGGCCAAATCACATATCGTGATACTACATGAAATAGTATCGAAATATTGGTAAAAATGAATATATTTACGTAATATCAAACTACATGAAAAACGTGAAAAAAGTCAATATATAACCATATTTGAGGATTTTAACTTCAAATCACAGAGCGATGTTTCGTATTATTTAGATCCAAGAAAAGACATATGACAATGTTGTTTCCAATACAAATGATAAAAATCAATGTGTTTTCATTAGTATTAACTAAAATGTTACTGATTTTCCGCTTATATTACCGATGGAAGATGTACACGAAAATCGCTCTATTCCGGCTGAAACGTCGATATATGCAATAAAAACAGAACTTCTCCCCTTTTCAATATCTTACTCAGTATTTTAACGAGAAACAAATAGATGATTGAAAATGAAGTATTTAAGGTTATTATCTAATCAATTATGTGTTTGCATCATTTTTATCATATATATATGAATTAATGCCCATTGACTGTAAATTCACAAAAACGTGGAAAACGGCAAAATATTGCCTAATTCGATGATATTTTATTTGTCACATAAAGGAAAAGGGGATGATAAACGTCAAAATATTGCTAAATTCGATGATTTTTCGTACGAAACAAAATGCAAGAAAACTTGCTTAAAATGCAGTATTTTGCGAAATTCTGATATTTGACGGCCAAATCACATATCGTGATTCTACATGAAATAGAATCGAAATATTGGTTAAAATGAATATATTTACGTAGTATCAAACTACATGAAAAACGTGAAAAAAGTCACTATTTAACCATATTTGAGGATTTTAACTTCAAATCATAGAGCGAGGTTTCGTATTATTTAGATCCAAGAAAAGACATATGACAATGTTGTTTCCAATACAAATGATAAAAATCAATGTGTTTTCATTAGAATTAACTAAAATGTTCCTGATTTTCCGTTTATATTACCGAGGGAAGATGTACACGTAAAACCGTTCTAATCCGGGTGAAACGTCGATATATGCAATAAAAACCGAACTTCTCCCCTTTTCAATATCTTACTCAGTATTTTAACGAGAAACAAATAGATGATTGAAAATTAAGTATTTAAGGTTATTATCTAATCAATTATGTGTTTGCATAATTTTTATCGTATATATATGAATTAATACCCATAGACTGTAAATTCACATAAACGTGGAAAACGGCAAAATATTGCCTAATTCGATGATATTTTGTTTAAGTCACATAAAGGAAAAGGGGATGATTAACGTCAAAATATTGCTAAATTCGATGATTTTTCGTACGAAACAAAATGCAAGAAAACTTGCTTAAAATGCAGTATTTTGCGAAATTCTGATATTTGACGGCCAAATCACATATCGTGATTCTACATGAAATAGAATCGAAATATTGGTTAAAATGAATATATTTACGTAGTATCAAACTACATGAAAAACGTGAAAAAAGTCACTATTTAACCATATTTGAGGATTTTAACTTCAAATCATAGAGCGAGGTTTCGTATTATTTAGATCCAAGAAAAGACATATGACAATGTTGTTTCCAATACAAATGATAAAAATCAATGTGTTTTCATTAGAATTAACTAAAATGTTCCTGATTTTCCGTTTATATTACCGAGGGAAGATGTACACGTAAAACCGTTCTAATCCGGGTGAAACGTCGATATATGCAATAAAAACCGAACTTCTCCCCTTTTCAATATCTTACTCAGTATTTTAACGAGAAACAAATAGATGATTGAAAATTAAATATTTAAGGTTATTATCTAATCAATTATGTGTTTGCATAATTTTTATCGTATATATATGAATTAATACCCATAGACTGTAAATTCACATAAACGTGGAAAACGGCAAAATATTGCCTAATTCGATGATATTTTGTTTAAGTCACATAAAGGAAAAGGGGATGATTAACGTCAAAATATTGCTAAATTCGATGATTTTTCGTACGAAACAAAATGCAAGTAAACTTGCTTAAAATGCAATATTATGCGAAATTCTAAGATTTGAAGGCCAAATCACATATCGTGATACTACATGAAATAGTATCGAAATATTGGTAAAACTGAATATATTTACGTAATATCAAACTACATGAAAAACGTGAAAAAAGTCAATACTTAACCATATTTGAGGATTTTAACTGCAAATCACAGAGCGAGGTTTCGTATTATTTAGATCCAAGAAAACACATAAGACAATGTTGTTTCCAATACAAATGATAAAAATCAATGTGTTTTCATTAGTATTAACTAAAATGTTACTGATTTTCCGTTTATATTACCGATGGAAGATGTACACGAAAATCGCTCTATTCCGGCTGAAACGTCGATATATGCAATAAAAACAGAACTTCTCCCCTTTTCAATATCTTACTCAGTATTTTTACGAGAAACAAATAGATGATTGAAAATGAAGTATTTAAGGTTATTATCTAATCAATTATGTGTTTGCATTATTTTTATCGTACATATATGAATTAATGCCCATAGACTGTAAATTCACAAAAACGTGGAAAACTGCAAAATATTGCCTAATTCGATGATATTTTATTTGTCACATAAAGGAAAAGGGGATGATAAACGTCAAAATATTGCTAAATTCGATGATTTTTCGTACGAAACAAAATGCAAGAAAACTTGCTTAAAATGTAATATTATGCGAAATTCTGAGATTTGAAGGCCAAATCACATATCGTGATACTACATGAAATAGTATCGAAATATTGGTAAAAATGAATATATTTACTTAATATCAAACTACATGAAAAACGTGAAAAAAGTCAATATATAACCATATTTGAGGATTTTAACTTCAAATCACAGAGCGATGTTTCGTATTATTTAGATCCAAGAAAAGACATATGACAATGTTGTTTCCAATACAAATGATAAAAATCAATGTGTTTTCATTAGTATTAACTAAAATGTTACTGATTTTCCGTTTATATTACCGATGGAAGATGTACACGAAAATCGCTCTATTCCGTCTGAAACGTCGATATATGCAATAAAAACAGAACTTCTCCCCTTTTCAATATCTTACTCAGTATTTTAACGAGAAACAAATAGATGATTGAAAATGAAGTATTTAAGGTTATTATCTAATCAATTATGTGTTTGCATCATTTTTATCGTATATATATGAATTAATACCCATAGACTGTAAATTCACAAAAACGTGGAAAACGGCAAAATATTGCCTAATTCGATGATATTTTGTTTAAGTCACATAAAGGAAAATGGGATGATAAACGTCAAAATATTGCTAAATTCGATGATTTTTCGTACGAAACAAAATGCAAGAAAACTTGCTTAAAATGCAGTATTTTGCGAAATTCTGATATTTGACGGCCAAATCACATATCGTGATTCTACATGAAATAGAATCGAAATATTGGTTAAAATGAATATATTTACGTAGTATCAAACTACATGAAAAACGTGAAAAAAGTCACTATTTAACCATATTTGAGGATTTTAACTTCAAATCATATAGCGAGGTTTCGTATTATTTAGATCAAAGAAAAGACATATGACAATGTTGTTTCCAATACAAATGATAAAAATCAATGTGTTTTCATTAGAATTAACTAAAATGTTCCTGATTTTCCGTTTATATTACCGAGGGAAGATGTACACGTAAAACCGTTCTAATCCGGGTGAAACGTCGATATATGCAATAAAAACCGAACTTCTCCCCTTTTCAATATCTTACTCAGTATTTTAACGAGAAACAAATAGATGATTGAAAATTAAGTATTTAAGGTTATTATCTAATCAATTATGTGTTTGCATAATTTTTATCGTATATATATGAATTAATACCCATAGACTGTAAATTCACAAAAACGTGGAAAACGGCAAAATATTGCCTAATTCGATGATATTTTGTTTAAGTCACATAAAGGAAAAGGGGATGATAAACGTCAAAATATTGCTAAATTCGATGATTTTTTGTACGAAACAAAATGCAAGAAAACTTGCTTAAAATACAATATTATGCGAAATTCTGAGATTTGAAGGCCAAATCACATATCGTGATACTACATGAAATAGTATCGAAATATTGGTAAAAATGAATATATTTACGTAATATCAAACTACATGAAAAACGTGAAAAAAGTCAATATATAACCATATTTGAGGATTTTAACTTCAAATCACAGAGCGATGTTTCGTATTATTTAGATCCAAGAAGAGACATATGACAATGTTGTTTCCAATACAAATGATAAAAATCAATGTGTTTTCATTAGTATTAACTAAAATGTTACTGATTTTCCGTTTATATTACCGATGGAAGATGTACACGAAAATCGCTCTATTCCGGCTGAAACGTCGATATATGCAATAAAAACAGAACTTCTCCCCTTTTCAATATCTTACTCAGTATTTTAACGAGAAACAAATAGATGATTGAAAATGAAGTATTTAAGGTTATTATTTAATCAATTATGTGTTTGCATCATTTTTATCGTATATATATGAATTAATACCCATAGACTGTAAATTCACAAAAACGTGGAAAACGGCAAAATATTGCCTAATTCGATGATATTTTATTTGTCACATAAAGGAAAAGGGGATGATAAACGTCAAAATATTGCTAAATTCGATGATTTTTCGTACGAAACAAAATGCAAGAAAACTTGCTTAAAATGTAATATTATGCGAAATTCTGAGATTTGAAGGCCAAATCACATATCGTGATACTACATGAAATAGTATCGAAATATTGGTAAAAATGAATATATTTACGTAATATCAAACTACATGAAAAACGTGAAAAAAGTCAATATATAACCATATTTGAGGATTTTAACTTCAAATCACAGAGCGATGTTTCGTATTATTTAGATCCAAGAAAAGACATATGACAATGTTGTTTCCAATACAAATGATAAAAATCAATGTGTTTTCATTAGTATTAACTAAAATGTTACTGATTTTCCGTTTATATTACCGATGGAAGATGTACACGAAAATCGCTCTATTCCGTCTGAAACGTCGATATATGCAATAAAAACAGAACTTCTCCCCTTTTCAATATCTTACTCAGTATTTTAACGAGAAACAAATAGATGATTGAAAATGAAGTATTTAAGGTTATTATCTAATCAATTATGTGTTTGCATCATTTTTATCGTATATATATGAATTAATACCCATAGACTGTAAATTCACAAAAACGTGGAAAACGGCAAAATATTGCCTAATTCGATGATATTTTGTTTAAGTCACATAAAGGAAAAGGGGATGATAAACGTCAAAATATTGCTAAATTCGATGATTTTTCGTACGAAACAAAATGCAAGAAAACTTGCTTAAAATGCAGTATTTTGCGAAATTCTGATATTTGACGGCCAAATCACATATCGTGATTCTACATGAAATAGAATCGAAATATTGGTTAAAATGAATATATTTACGTAGTATCAAACTACATGAAAAACGTGAAAAAAGTCACTATTTAACCATATTTGAGGATTTTAACTTCTAATCATAGAGCGAGGTTTCGTATTATTTAGATCCAAGAAAAGACATATGACAATGTTGTTTCCAATACAAATGATAAAAATCAATGTGTTTTCATTAGAATTAACTAAAATGTTCCTGATTTTCCGTTTATATTACCGAGGGAAGATGTACACGTAAAACCGCTCTAATCCGGCTGAAACGTCGAGATATTCAATAGAAACCGAACTTCTCAACTTTTCAATATCTTACTCAGTATTTTAACGAGAAACAAATAGTTGATTGAAAATGAAGTATTTAAGGTTATTATCTAATCATTTTAATCATTAATCATAATTATTATGTGTTTGCATCATTTTTATCGTATATATAATGAATTAATACCAATAAACTGAATTTCACATAAACGTGGAAAAACTGCAAAATATTGCCTAATTCGATGATATTTTGTTTAAATTAATAAAGGAAAAGGGGATGATAAACGTCAAAATATTGCTAAATTCGATGATTTTTCGTACGAAACAAAATGCAAGAAAACTTGCTTAAAATGCAATATTATGCGAAATTCTGAGATTTGAAGGCCAAATCACATATCGTGATACTACATGAAATAGAATCGAAATATTGGTAAAAATGAATATATTTACGTAATATCAAACTACATGATTAACGTGAAAAAGTCACTATTTTACCATATTTGAGGATTTTACCTTCAAATCATAGAGCGAGGTTTCGTATTATTTAGATCCAAGAAAAGACATATGACAATGTTGTTTCCAATACAAATGATAAAAATCAATGTGTTTTCATTAGTATTAACTAAAATGTTACTGATTTTCCGTTTATATTACAGATGGAAGATGTACACGAAAATCGCTCTATTCCGGCTGAAACGTCGATATATGCAATAAAAATAGAACTTCTCCCCTTTTCAATATCTTACTCAGTATTTTAACGAGAAACAAATAGATGATTGGAAATGAAGTATTTAAGGTTATTATCTAATCAATTATGTGTTTGCATCATTTTTATCGTATATATATGAATTAATACCCATAGACTGTAAATTCACAAAACGTGGAAAACGGCAAAATATTGCCTAATTCGATGATATTTTGTTTAAGTCACATAAAGGAAAAGGGGATGATAAACGTCAAAATATTGCTAAATTCGATGATTTTTCTTACGAAACAAAATGCAAGAAAACTTGCTTAAAATGCAATATTATGCAAAATTCTGAGATTTGAAGGCCAAATCTCATATCGTGATACTACATGAAATAGAATCGAAATATTGGTAAAAATGAATATATTTACGTAGTATCAAACTACATGAAAAACGTGAAAAAGTCACTATTTAACCATATTTGAGGATTTTAACTTCAAATCATAGAGCGAGATTTCGTATTATTTAGATCCAAGAAAAGACATATGACAATGTTGTTTCCAATACAAATGATAAAAATCAATGTGTTTTCATTAGAATTAACTAAAATGTTCCTGATTTTCCGTTTATATTACCGAGGGAAGATGTACACGTAAAACCGCTCTAATCCGGCTGAAACGTCGAGATATTCAATAGAAACCGAACTTCTCAACTTTTCAATATCTTACTCAGTATTTTAACGAGAAACAAATAGTTGATTGAAAATGAAGTATTTAAGGTTATTATCTAATCATTTTAATCATTAATCATAATTATTATGTGTTTGCATCATTTTTATCGTATATATAATGAATTAATACCAATAAACTGAATTTCACATAAACGTGGAAAAACTGCAAAATATTGCCTAATTCGATGATATTTTGTTTAAATTAAATAAAGGAAAAGGGGATGATAAACGTCAAAATATTGCTAAATTCGATGATTTTTCGTACGAAACAAAATGCAAGAAAACTTGCTTAAAATGCAATATTATGCGAAATTCTGAGATTTGAAGGCCAAATCACATATCGTGATACTACATGAAATAGAATCGAAATATTGGTAAAAATGAATATATTTACGTAATATCAAACTACATGATTAACGTGAAAAAGTCACTATTTTACCATATTTGAGGATTTTACCTTCAAATCATAGCGCGAGGTTTCGTATTATTTAGATCCAAGAAAAGACATATGACAATGTTGTTTCCAATACAAATGATAAAAATCAATGTGTTTTCATTAGTATTAACTAAAATGTTACTGATTTTCCGTTTATATTACAGATGGAAGATGTACACGAAAATCGCTCTATTCCGGCTGAAACGTCGATATATGCAATAAAAATAGAACTTCTCCCCTTTTCAATATCTTACTCAGTATTTTAACGAGAAACAAATAGATGATTGAAAATGAAGTATTTAAGGTTATTATCTAATCAATTATGTGTTTGCATCATTTTTATCGTATATATATGAATTAATACCCATAGACTGTAAATTCACAAAAACGTGGAAAACGGCAAAATATTGCCTAATTCGATGATATTTTGTTTAAGTCACATAAAGGAAAAGGGGATGATAAACGTCAAAATATTGCTAAATTCGATGATTTTTCGTACGAAACAAAATGCAAGAAAACTTCCTTAAAATGCAATATTATGCAAAATTCTGAGATTTGAAGGCCAAATCACATATCGTGATACTACATGAAATAGAATCGAAATATTGGTAAAAATTAATATATTTCCGTAGTACCAAACTACATGAAAAACGTGAAAAAGTCACTATTTAACCATATTTGAGGATTTTAACTTCAAATCATAGAGCGAGATTTCGTATTATTTAGATCCAAGAAAAGACATATGACAATGTTGTTTCCAATACAAATGATAAAAATCAATGTGTTTTCATTAGAATTAACTAAAATGTTCCTGATTTTCCGTTTATATTACCGAGGGAAGATGTACACGTAAAACCGCTCTAATCCGGCTGAAACGTCGATATATGCAATAAAAACCGAACTTCTCAACTTTTCAATATCTTACTCAGTATTTTAACGAGAAACAAATAGTTGATTGAAAATGAAGTATTTAAGGTTATTATCTAATCATTTTAATCATTAATCATAATTATTATGTGTTTGCATCATTTTTATCGTATATATAATGAATTAATACCAATAAACTGAATTTCACATAAACGTGGAAAAACTGCAAAATATTGCCTAATTCGATGATATTTTGTTTAAATTAAATAAAGGAAAAGGGGATGATAAACGTCAAAATATTGCTAAATTCGATGATTTTTCGTACGAAACAAAATGCAAGAAAACTTGCTTAAAATGCAATATTATGCGAAATTCTGAGATTTGAATGCCAAATCACATATCGTGATACTACATGAAATAGAATCGAAATATTGGTAAAAATGAATATATTTACGAAATATCAAACTACATGATTAACGTGAAAAAGTCACTATTTTACCATATTTGAGGATTTTACCTTCAAATCATAGAGCGAGGTTTCGTATTATTTAGATCCAAGAAAAGACATATGACAATGTTGTTTCCAATACAAATGATAAAAATCAATGTGTTTTCATTAGTATTAACTAAAATGTTACTGATTTTCCGTTTATATTACAGATGGAAGATGTACACGAAAATCGCTCTATTCCGGCTGAAACGTCGATATATGCAATAAAAATAGAACTTCTCCCCTTTTCAATATCTTACTCAGTATTTTAACGAGAAACAAATAGATGATTGAAAATGAAGTATTTAAGGTTATTATCTAATCAATTATGTGTTTGCATCATTTTTATCGTATATATATGAATTAATACCCATAGACTGTAAATTCACAAAAACGTGGAAAACGGCAAAATATTGCCTAATTCGATGATATTTTGTTTAAGTCACATAAAGGAAAAGGGGATGATAAACGTCAAAATATTGCTAAATTCGAAGATTTTTCTTACGAAACAAAATGCAAGAAAACTTGCTTAAAATGCAATATTATGCAAAATTCTGAGATTTGAAGGCCAAATCTCATATCGTGATACTACATGAAATAGAATCGAAATATTGGTAAAAATGAATATATTTACGTAGTATCAAACTACATGAAAAACGTGAAAAAGTCACTATTTAACCATATTTGAGGATTTTAACTTCAAATCATAGAGCGAGATTTCGTATTATTTAGATCCAAGAAAAGACATATGACAATGTTGTTTCCAATACAAATGATAAAAATCAATGTGTTTTCATTAGAATTAACTAAAATGTTCCTGATTTTCCGTTTATATTACCGAGGGAAGATGTACACGTAAAACCGCTCTAATCCGGCTGAAACGTCGAGATATTCAATAGAAACCGAACTTCTCAACTTTTCAATATCTTACTCAGTATTTTAACGAGAAACAAATAGTTGATTGAAAATGAAGTATTTAAGGTTATTATCTAATCATTTTAATCATTAATCATAATTATTATGTGTTTGCATATTTTTTATCGTATATATAATGAATTAATACCAATAAACTGAATTTCACATAAACGTGGAAAAACTGCAAAATATTGCCTAATTCGATGATATTTTGTTTAAATTAAATAAAGGAAAAGGGGATGATAAACGTCAAAATATTGCTAAATTCGATGATTTTTCGTACGAAACAAAATGCAAGAAAACTTGCTTAAAATGCAATATTATGCGAAATTCTGAGATTTGAAGGCCAAATCACATATCGTGATACTACATGAAATAGAATCGAAATATTGGTAAAAATGAATATATTTACGTAATATCAAACTACATGATTAACGTGAAAAAGTCACTATTTTACCATATTTGAGGATTTTACCTTCAAATCATAGCGCGAGGTTTCGTATTATTTAGATCCAAGAAAAGACATATGACAATGTTGTTTCCAATACAAATGATAAAAATCAATGTGTTTTCATTAGTATTAACTAAAATGTTACTGATTTTCCGTTTATATTACAGATGGAAGATGTACACGAAAATCGCTCTATTCCGGCTGAAACGTCGATATATGCAATAAAAATAGAACTTCTCCCCTTTTCAATATCTTACTCAGTATTTTAACGAGAAACAAATAGATGATTGGAAATGAAGTATTTAAGGTTATTATCTAATCAATTATGTGTTTGCATCATTTTTATCGTATATATATGAATTAATACCCATAGACTGTAAATTCACAAAAACGTGGAAAACGGCAAAATATTGCCTAATTCGATGATATTTTGTTTAAGTCACATAAAGGAAAAGGGGATGATAAACGTCAAAATATTGCTAAATTCGATGATTTTTCGTACGAAACAAAATGCAAGAAAACTTCCTTAAAATGCAATATTATGCAAAATTCTGAGATTTGAAGGCCAAATCACATATCGTGATACTACATGAAATAGAATCGAAATATTGGTAAAAATTAATATATTTACGTAGTACCAAACTACATGAAAAACGTGAAAAAGTCACTATTTAACCATATTTGAGGATTTTAACTTCAAATCATAGAGCGAGATTTCGTATTATTTAGATCCAAGAAAAGACATATGACAATGTTGTTTCCAATACAAATGATAAAAATCAATGTGTTTTCATTAGAATTAACTAAAATGTTCCTGATTTTCCGTTTATATTACCGAGGGAAGATGTACACGTAAAACCGCTCTAATCCGGCTGAAACGTCGATATATGCAATAAAAACCGAACTTCTCAACTTTTCAATATCTTACTCAGTATTTTAACGAGAAACAAATAGTTGATTGAAAATGAAGTATTTAAGGTTATTATCTAATCATTTTAATCATTAATCATAATTATTATGTGTTTGCATCATTTTTATCGTATATATAATGAATTAATACCAATAAACTGAATTTCACATAAACGTGGAAAAACTGCAAAATATTGCCTAATTCGATGATATTTTGTTTAAATTAAATAAAGGAAAAGGGGATGATAAACGTCAAAATATTGCTAAATTCGATGATTTTTCGTACGAAACAAAATGCAAGAAAACTTGCTTAAAATGCAATATTATGCGAAATTCTGAGATTTGAAGGCCAAATCACATATCGTGATACTACATGAAATAGAATCGAAATATTGGTAAAAATGAATATATTTACGAAATATCAAACTACATGATTAACGTGAAAAAGTCACTATTTTACCATATTTGAGGATTTTACCTTCAAATCATAGAGCGAGGTTTCGTATTATTTAGATCCAAGAAAAGACATATGACAATGTTGTTTCCAATACAAATGATAAAAATCAATGTGTTTTCATTAGTATTAACTAAAATGTTACTGATTTTCCGTTTATATTACAGATGGAAGATGTACACGAAAATCGCTCTATTCCGGCTGAAACGTCGATATATGCAATAAAAATAGAACTTCTCCCCTTTTCAATATCTTACTCAGTATTTTAACGAGAAACAAATAGATGATTGAAAATGAAGTATTTAAGGTTATTATCTAATCAATTATGTGTTTGCATCATTTTTATCGTATATATATGAATTAATACCCATAGACTGTAAATTCACAAAAACGTGGAAAACGGCAAAATATTGCCTAATTCGATGATATTTTGTTTAAGTCACATAAAGGAAAAGGGGATGATAAACGTCAAAATATTGCTAAATTCGATGATTTTTCGTACGAAACAAAATGCAAGAAAACTTCCTTAAAATGCAATATTATGCAAAATTCTAAGATTTGTAGGCCAAATCACATATCGTGATACTACATGAAATAGAATCGAAATATTGGTAAAAATGAATATATTTACGTAGTACCAAACTACATGAAAAACGTGAAAAAGTCACTATTTAACCATATTTGAGGATTTTAACTTCAAATCATAGAGCGAGATTTCGTATTATTTAGATCCAAGAAAAGACATATGACAATGTTGTTTCCAATACAAATGATAAAAACCAATGTGTTTTCATTAGTATTAACTAAAATGTTACTGATTTTCCGTTTATATTACAGATGGAAGATGTACACGGAAATCGCTCTATTCCGGCTGAAACGTCGATATATGCAATAAAAATAGAACTTCTCCCCTTTTCAATATCTTACTCAGTATTTTAACGAGAAACAAATAGATGATTGAAAATGAAGTATTTAAGGTTATTATCTTAATTATGTGTTTGCATCATTTTTATCGTATATATATGAATTAATACCCATAGACTGTAAATTCACAAAAAGTGGAAAACGGCAAAATATTGCCTAATTCGATGATATTTTGTTTAAGTCACATAAAGGAAAAGGGGATGATAAACGTCAAAATATTGCTAAATTCGATGATTTTTCGTACGAAACAAAATGCAAGAAAACTTCCTTAATATGCAATATTATGCAAAATTCTGAGATTTGAAGGCCAAATCACATATCGTGATACTACATGAAATAGAATCGAAATATTGGTAAAAATGAATATATTTACGTAGTACCAAACTACATGAAAAACGTGAAAAAGTCACTATTTAACCATATTTGAGGATTTTAACTTCAAATCATAGAGCGAGATTTCGTATTATTTAGATCCAAGAAAAGACATATGACAATGTTGTTTCCAATACAAATGATAAAAATCAATGTGTTTTCATTAGAATTAACTAAAATGTTCCTGATTTTCCGTTTATATTACCGAGGGAAGATGTACACCTAAAACCGCTCTAATCCGGCTGAAACGTCGATATATGCAATAAAAACCGAACTTCTCAACTTTTCAATATCTTACTCAGTATTTTAACGAGAAACAAATAGTTGATTGAAAATGAAGTATTTAAGGTTATTATCTAATCATTTTAATCATTAATCATAATTATTATGTGTTTGCATCATTTTTATCGTATATATAATGAATTAATACCAATAAACTGAATTTCACATAAACGTGGAAAAACTGCAAAATATTGCCTAATTCGATGATATTTTGTTTAAATTAAATAAAGGAAAAGGGGATGATAAACGTCAAAATATTGCTAAATTCGATGATTTTTCGTACGAAACAAAATGCAAGAAAACTTGCTTAAAATGCAATATTATGCGAAATTCTGAGATTTGAAGGCCAAATCACATATCGTGACACTACATGAAATAGAATCGAAATATTGGTAAAAATGAATATATTTACGTAATATCAAACTACATGATTAACGTGAAAAAGTCACTATTTTACCATATTTGAGGATTTTACCTTCAAATCATAGAGCGAGGTTTCGTATTATTTAGATCCAAGAAAAGACATATGACAATGTTGTTTCCAATACAAATGATAAAAATCAATGTGTTTTCATTAGTATTAACTAAAATGTTACTGATTTTCCGTTTATATTACAGATGGAAGATGTACACGAAAATCGCACTATTCCGGCTGAAACGTCGATATATGCAATAAAAATAGAACTTCTCCCCTTTTCAATATCTTACTCAGTATTTTAACGAGAAACAAATAGATGATTGGAAATGAAGTATTTAAGGTTATTATCTAATCAATTATGTGTTTGCATCATTTTTATCGTATATATATGAATTAATACCCATAGACTGTAAATTCACAAAAACGTGGAAAACGGCAAAATATTGCCTAATTCGATGATATTTTGTTTAAGTCACATAAAGGAAAAGGGGATGATAAACGTCAAAATATTGCTAAATTCGATGATTTTTCGTACGAAACAAAATGCAAGAAAACTTCCTTAATATGCAATATTATGCAAAATTCTGAGATTTGAAGGCCAAATCACATATCGTGATACTACATGAAATAGAATCGAAATATTGGTAAAAATGAATATATTTACGTAGTACCAAACTACATGAAAAACGTGAAAAAGTCACTATTTAACCATATTTGAGGATTTTAACTTCAAATCATAGAGCGAGATTTCGTATTATTTAGATCCAAGAAAAGACATATGACAATGTTGTTTCCAATACAAATGATAAAAATCAATGTGTTTTCATTAGAATTAACTAAAATGTTCCTGATTTTCCGTTTATATTACCGAGGGAAGATGTACACGTAAAACCGCTCTAATCCGGCTGAAACGTCGATATATGCAATAAAAACCGAACTTCTCAACTTTTCAATATCTTACTCAGTATTTTAACGAGAAACAAATAGTTGATTGAAAATGAAGTATTTAAGGTTATTATCTAATCATTTTAATCATTAATCATAATTATTATGTGTTTGCATAATTTTTATCGTATATATAATGAATTAATACCAATAAACTGAATTTCACATAAACGTGGAAAAACTGCAAAATATTGCCTAATTCGATGATATTTTGTTTAAATTAAATAAAGGAAAATGGGATGATAAACGTCAAAATATTGCTAAATTCGATGATTTTTCGTACGAAACAAAATGCAAGAAAACTTGCTTAAAATGCAATATTATGCGAAATTCTGAGATTTGAAGGCCAAATCACATATCGTGATACTACATGAAATAGAAACGAAATATTGGCAAAAATGAATATATTTACGTAATATCAAACTTCATGATTAACGTGAAAAAGTCACTATTTTACCATATTTGAGGATTTTACCTTCAAATCATAGAGCGAGGTTTCGTATTATTTAGATCCAAGAAAAGACATATGACAATGTTGTTTCCAATACAAATGATAAAAATCAATGTGTTTTCATTAGTATTAACTAAAATGTTACTGATTTTCCGTTTATATTACAGATGGAAGATGTACACGAAAATCGCTCTATTCCGGCTGAAACGTCGATATATCATCGAATTAGGCAATATTATCATCGAATAAATATCATCGAATTAGGCAATATTTTGCCCTTTTTCCACGTTTTTGTGAATTTTCAGTCTATGGGTATTAATTCATTATATATACGATAAAAATGACGCAAACACATAATTGATTAGATAATAACCTTAAATACTTCATTTTCAATCATCTATATGTTTCTCGTTAAAATACTGAGTAAGATATTGAAAAGGGGAGAAGTTCGGTTTTTATTGCATATATCGACGTTTCAGCCGGATTAGAGCGGTTTTACGTGTACATCTTCCCTCGGTAATATAAACGGAAAATCAAGAACATTTTAGTTAATTCTAATGAAAACACAATGATTTTTATCATTTGTATTGGAAACAACATTGTCATATGTCTTTTCTTGGATCTAAATAATACGAAACCTCGCTCTTTGATTTGAAGTTAAAATCCTCAAATATGGTTAATTAGTGACTTTTTTCACGTTTTTCATGTAGTTTGATACTACGTATATATATTCATTTTTACCAATATTTCGATTCTATTTCATGTCGTATCACGATATGTGAATTGGCCTTCAAAATTCAGAATTTCGCACAATATTGCATATTAAGCAATTTTTCTTGCATTTTGTTTCGTACGAAAAATCATCGAATTTAGCAATATTTTGACTTTTATCATCCCCTTTTCCTTTATTTGATATAAACAAAATATCATCGAATTGGGCAATATTTTGCCGTTTTTCCACGTTTTTCTGAATTTTCAGTCTATGGGTATTAATTCATTATATATACGATAAAAATGACGCAAACACATAATTCATTAGATAATAACCTTAAATACTTCATTTTCAATCAAATATTTGTTTTTCGTTAAAATACTGAGTAAGATATTTAAAAGGGGAGAAGTTCTGTTTTTATTGCATATATCGACGTTTCAGCCGGAATAGAGCGATTTTCGTGTACATCTTCCATCGGTAATATAAACGGAAAATCAGGAACATTTTAGTTAATACTAATGAAAAAACATTGATTTTAATCATTTGTATTAGAAACAACATTGTCATATGTCTTTTCTTGGATCTAAATAATACGAAACCTCGCTCTATGATTTGAAGTTAAAATCCTCACATATGGTTAAATATTGACTTTTTTCACGTTTTTCATGTAGTTTGATATTACGTAAATATATTCATTTTTACCAATATTTCGATACTATTTCATGTAGTATCACGATATGTGATTTGGCCTTCAAATCTCAGAATTTCGCATAATATTGCATTTTAAGCAAGTTTTCATGCATTTTGTTTCGTACGAAAAATCATCGAATTTAGCAATATTTTGACGTTTATCATCCCATTTTCCTTTATGTGACTTAAACAAAATATCATCGAATTAGGCAATATTTTGCCGTTTTCCACGTTTTTGTGAATCTACAGTCTATGGGTATTAATTCATACATATACGATAAAAATGATACAAACACATAATTGATAAGATAATAACCTTAAATACTTCATTTTCAATCATCTATATGTTTCTCGTTAAAATACTGAGTAAGATATTGAAAAGGGGAGAAGTTCGGTTTTTATTGCATATATCGACGTTTCAGCCAGATTAGAGCGGTTTTACGTGTACATCTTCGCTCGGTAATATAAACGGAAAATCAAGAACATTTTAGTTAATTCTAATGAAAACACAATGATTTTTATCATTTGTATTGGAAACAACATTGTCATATGTCTTTTCTTGGATCTAAATAATACGTAACCTCGCTCTTTGATTTGAAGTTAAAATCCTCAAATATGGTTAATTAGTGACTTTTTTCACGTTTTTCATGTAGTTTGATACTACGTATATATATTCATTTTTACCAATATTTCGATTCTATTTCATGTCGTATCACGATATGTGATTTGGCCTTCAAATCTCAGAATTTCGCACAATATTGCATATTAAGCAATTTTTCTTGCATTTTGTTTCGTACGAAAAATCATCGAATTTAGCAATATTTTGACGTTTATCATCCCCTTTTCCTTTATTTGATTTAAGCAAAATATCATCGAATTAGGCAATATTTTGCCGTTTTTCCACGTTTTTGTGAATTTTCAGTCTATGGGTATTAATTCATTATATATAAGATAAAAATGACGCAAACACATAATTGATTAGATAATAACCTTAAATACTTCATTTTCAATCATCTATATGTTTCTCGTTAAAATACTGAGTAAGATATTGAAAAGGGGAGAAGTTCGGTTTTTATTGCATATATCGACGTTTCAGCCGGATTAGAGCGGTTTTACGTGTGCATCTTCCCTCGGTAATATAAACGAAAAATCAGGAACATTTTAGTTAATTCTAATGAAAACACATTGATTTTTATCATTTGTTTTGGAAACAACATTGTCATATGTCTTTTCTTGGATCTAAATAATACGAAACCTCGCTCTATGATTTGAAGTTAAAATCCTCAAATATGGTTAAATAGTGACTTTTTCACGTTTTTCATGTAGTTTGATACTACGTATATATATTCATTTTTACCAATATTTCGATTCTATTTCATGTCGTATCACGATATGTGAATTGGCCTTCAAATCTCAGAATTTCGCACAATATTGCATATTAAGCAATTTTTCTTGCATTTTGTTTCGTACGAAAAATCATCGAATTTAGCAATATTTTGACGTTTATCATCCCCTTTTCCTTTATTTGATATAAACAAAATATCATCGAATTAGGCAATATTTTGCCGTTTTTCCACGTTTTTGTGAATTTTCAGTCTATGGGTATTAATTCATTATATATACGATAAAAATGACGCAAACACATAATTCATTATATAATAACCTTAAATACTTCATTTTCAATCAACTATTTGTTTCTCGTTAAAATACTGAGTAAGATATTTAAAAGGGGAGAAGTTCTGTTTTTATTGCATATATCGACGTTTCAGCCGGAATAGAGCGATTTTCGTGTACATCTTCCATCGGTAATATAAACGGAAAATCAGGAACATTTTAGTTAATACTAATGAAAAAACATTGATTTTAATCATTTGTATTGGAAACAACATTGTCATATGTCTTTTCTTGGATCTAAATAATACGAAACCTCGCTCTATGATTTGAAGTTAAAATCCTCACATATGGTTAAATATTGACTTTTTTCACGTTTTTCATGATGTTTGATATTACGTAAATATATTCATTTTTACCAATATTTCGATACTATTTCATGTAGTATCACGATATGTGATTTGGCCTTCAAATCTCAGAATTTCGCATAATATTGCATTTTAAGCAAGTTTTCATGCATTTTGTTTCGTACGAAAAATCATCGAATTTAGCAATATTTTGACGTTTATCATCCAATTTTCCTTTATGTGACTTAAACAAAATATCATCGAATTAGGCAATATTTTGCCGTTTTCCACGTTTTTGTGAATCTACAGTCTATGGGTATTAATTCATACATATACGATAAAAATGATACAAACACATAATTGATTAGATAATAACCTTAAATACTTCATTTTCAATCATCTATATGTTTCTCGTTAAAATACTGAGTAAGATATTGAAAAGGGGAGAAGTTCGGTTTTTATTGCATATATCGACGTTTCAGCCGGATTAGAGCGGTTTTACGTGTACATCTTCCCTCGGTAATATAAACGGAAAATCAGGAACATTTCAGTTAATTCTAATGAAAACACATTGATTTTTACAATTTGTATTGGAAACAACATGGTCATATGTCTTTTCTTGGATCTAAATAATACGAAACCTCGCTCTATGATTTGAAGTTAAAATCCTCAAATATGGTTAAATAGTGACTTTTTCACGTTTTTTATGTAGTTTGATACTACGTAAATATATTCATTTTTACCAATATTTCGATTCTATTTCATGTAGTATCATGATATGTGATTTGGCCTTCAATTCTCAGAATTTCGCATAATATTGCATTTTATGCAAGTTTTCTTGCACTTTGTTTCGTACGAAAAATCATCGAATTTAGCAACATTTTGACGTTCATCATCCCCTTTTCCTTTATGTGATTTAAACAAAATATCATCGAATTAGGCAATATTTTGCCCTTTTTCCACGTTTTTGTGAATTTTCAGTCTATGGGTATTAATTCATATATATATACGATAAAAATGATGCAAACACATAATTGATTAGATAATAACCTTAAATACTTTATTTTCAATCATCTATTTGTTTCTCGTTAAAATACTGAGTAAGATATTGAAAAGGGGAGAAGTTCGGTTTTTATTGCATATATCGACGTTTCAGCCGGATTAGAGCGGTTTTACGTGTACATAATCCCTCGGTAATATAAACGGAAAATCAGGAACATTTTAGTTAATTCTAATGAAAACACATTGATTTTTATAATTTGTATTGGAAACAACATGGTCATATGTCTTTTCTTGGATCTAAATAATACGAAACCTCGCTCTATGATTTGAAGTTAAAATCCTCAAATATGGTTAAATAGTGACTTTTTCACGTTTTTCATGTAGTTTGATACTACGTAAATATATTCATTTTTACCAATATTTCGATTCTATTTCATGTAGTATCATGATATGTGATTTGGCCTTCAATTCTCAGAATTTCGCATAATATTGCATTTTATGCAAGTTTTCTTGCACTTTGTTTCGTACGAAAAATCATCGAATTTAGCAACATTTTGACGTTCATCATCCCCTTTTCCTTTATGTGATTTAAACAAAATATCATCGAATTAGGCAATATTTTGCCCTTTTTCCACGTTTTTGTGAATTTTCAGTCTATGGGTATTAATTCATTATATATACGATAAAAATGACGCAAACACATAATTGATTAGATAATAACCTTAAATACTTCATTTTCAATCATCTATATGTTTCTCGTTAAAATACTGAGTAAGATATTGAAAAGGGGAGAAGTTCGGTTTTTATTGCATATATCGACGTTTCAGCCGGATTAGAGCGGTTTTACGTGTACATCTTCCCTCGGTAATATAAACGGAAAATCAAGAACATTTTAGTTAATTCTAATGAAAACACAATGATTTTTATCATTTGTATTGGAAACAACATTGTCATATGTCTTTTCTTGGATCTAAATAATACGAAACCTCGCTCTTTGATTTGAAGTTAAAATCCTCAAATATGGTTAATTAGTGACTTTTTTCACGTTTTTCATGTAGTTTGATACTACGTATATATATTCATTTTTACCAAATTTCGATTCTATTTCATGTCGTATCACGATATGTGAATTGGCCTTCAAAATTCAGAATTTCGCACAATATTGCATATTAAGCAATTTTTCTTGCATTTTGTTTCGTACGAAAAATCATCGAATTTAGCAATATTTTGACTTTTATCATCCCCTTTTCCTTTATTTGATATAAACAAAATATCATCGAATTGGGCAATATTTTGCCGTTTTTCCACGTTTTTCTGAATTTTCAGTCTATGGGTATTAATTCATTATATATACGATAAAAATGACGCAAACACATAATTCATTAGATAATAACCTTAAATACTTCATTTTCAATCAAATATTTGTTTTTCGTTAAAATACTGAGTAAGATATTTAAAAGGGGAGAAGTTCTGTTTTTATTGCATATATCGACGTTTCAGCCGGAATAGAGCGATTTTCGTGTACATCTTCCATCGGTAATATAAACGGAAAATCAGGAACATTTTAGTTAATACTAATGAAAAAACATTGATTTTAATCATTTGTATTAGAAACAACATTGTCATATGTCTTTTCTTGGATCTAAATAATACGAAACCTCGCTCTATGATTTGAAGTTAAAATCCTCACATATGGTTAAATATTGACTTTTTTCACGTTTTTCATGTAGTTTGATATTACGTAAATATATTCATTTTTACCAATATTTCGATACTATTTCATGTAGTATCACGATATGTGATTTGGCCTTCAAATCTCAGAATTTCGCATAATATTGCATTTTAAGCAAGTTTTCATGCATTTTGTTTCGTACGAAAAATCATCGAATTTAGCAATATTTTGACGTTTATCATCCCATTTTCCTTTATGTGACTTAAACAAAATATCATCGAATTAGGCAATATTTTGCCGTTTTCCACGTTTTTGTGAATCTACAGTCTATGGGTATTAATTCATACATATACGATAAAAATGATACAAACACATAATTGATTAGATAATAACCTTAAATACTTCATTTTCAATCATCTATATGTTTCTCGTTAAAATACTGAGTAAGATATTGAAAAGGGGAGAAGTTCGGTTTTTATTGCATATATCGACGTTTCAGCCAGATTAGAGCGGTTTTACGTGTACATCTTCGCTCGGTAATATAAACGGAAAATCAAGAACATTTTAGTTAATTCTAATGAAAACACAATGATTTTTATCATTTGTATTGGAAACAACATTGTCATATGTCTTTTCTTGGATCTAAATAATACGTAACCTCGCTCTTTGATTTGAAGTTAAAATCCTCAAATATGGTTAATTAGTGACTTTTTTCACGTTTTTCATGTAGTTTGATACTACGTATATATATTCATTTTTACCAATATTTCGATTCTATTTCATGTCGTATCACGATATGTGATTTGGCCTTCAAATCTCAGAATTTCGCACAATATTGCATATTAAGCAATTTTTCTTGCATTTTGTTTCGTACGAAAAATCATCGAATTTAGCAATATTTTGACGTTTATCATCCCCTTTTCCTTTATTTGATTTAAGCAAAATATCATCGAATTAGGCAATATTTTGCCGTTTTTCCACGTTTTTGTGAATTTTCAGTCTATGGGTATTAATTCATTATATATAAGATAAAAATGACGCAAACACATAATTGATTAGATAATAACCTTAAATACTTCATTTTCAATCATCTATATGTTTCTCGTTAAAATACTGAGTAAGATATTGAAAAGGGGAGAAGTTCGGTTTTTATTGCATATATCGACGTTTCAGCCGGATTAGAGCGGTTTTACGTGTACATCTTCCCTCGGTAATATAAACGGAAAATCAGGAACATTTTAGTTAATTCTAATGAAAACACATTGATTTTTATCATTTGTTTTGGAAACAACATTGTCATATGTCTTTTCTTGGATCTAAATAATACGAAACCTCGCTCTATGATTTGAAGTTAAAATCCTCAAATATGGTTAAATAGTGACTTTTTCACGTTTTTCATGTAGTTTGATACTACGTATATATATTCATTTTTACCAATATTTCGATTCTATTTCATGTCGTATCACGATATGTGAATTGGCCTTCAAATCTCAGAATTTCGCACAATATTGCATATTAAGCAATTTTTCTTGCATTTTGTTTCGTACGAAAAATCATCGAATTTAGCAATATTTTGACGTTTATCATCCCCTTTTCCTTTATTTGATATAAACAAAATATCATCGAATTAGGCAATATTTTGCCGTTTTTCCACGTTTTTGTGAATTTTCAGTCTATGGGTATTAATTCATTATATATACGATAAAAATGACGCAAACACATAATTCATTATATAATAACCTTAAATACTTCATTTTCAATCAACTATTTGTTTCTCGTTAAAATACTGAGTAAGATATTTAAAAGGGGAGAAGTTCTGTTTTTATTGCATATATCGACGTTTCAGCCGGAATAGAGCGATTTTCGTGTACATCTTCCATCGGTAATATAAACGGAAAATCAGGAACATTTTAGTTAATACTAATGAAAAAACATTGATTTTAATCATTTGTATTGGAAACAACATTGTCATATGTCTTTTCTTGGATCTAAATAATACGAAACCTCGCTCTATGATTTGAAGTTAAAATCCTCACATATGGTTAAATATTGACTTTTTTCACGTTTTTCATGATGTTTGATATTACGTAAATATATTCATTTTTACCAATATTTCGATACTATTTCATGTAGTATCACGATATGTGATTTGGCCTTCAAATCTCAGAATTTCGCATAATATTGCATTTTAAGCAAGTTTTCATGCATTTTGTTTCGTACGAAAAATCATCGAATTTAGCAATATTTTGACGTTTATCATCCAATTTTCCTTTATGTGACTTAAACAAAATATCATCGAATTAGGCAATATTTTGCCGTTTTCCACGTTTTTGTGAATCTACAGTCTATGGGTATTAATTCATACATATACGATAAAAATGATACAAACACATAATTGATTAGATAATAACCTTAAATACTTCATTTTCAATCATCTATATGTTTCTCGTTAAAATACTGAGTAAGATATTGAAAAGGGGAGAAGTTCGGTTTTTATTGCATATATCGACGTTTCAGCCGGATTAGAGCGGTTTTACGTGTACATCTTCCCTCGGTAATATAAACGGAAAATCAGGAACATTTCAGTTAATTCTAATGAAAACACATTGATTTTTACAATTTGTATTGGAAACAACATGGTCATATGTCTTTTCTTGGATCTAAATAATACGAAACCTCGCTCTATGATTTGAAGTTAAAATCCTCAAATATGGTTAAATAGTGACTTTTTCACGTTTTTTATGTAGTTTGATACTACGTAAATATATTCATTTTTACCAATATTTCGATTCTATTTCATGTAGTATCATGATATGTGATTTGGCCTTCAATTCTCAGAATTTCGCATAATATTGCATTTTATGCAAGTTTTCTTGCACTTTGTTTCGTACGAAAAATCATCGAATTTAGCAACATTTTGACGTTCATCATCCCCTTTTCCTTTATGTGATTTAAACAAAATATCATCGAATTAGGCAATATTTTGCCCTTTTTCCACGTTTTTGTGAATTTTCAGTCTATGGGTATTAATTCATATATATATACGATAAAAATGATGCAAACACATAATTGATTAGATAATAACCTTAAATACTTTATTTTCAATCATCTATTTGTTTCTCGTTAAAATACTGAGTAAGATATTGAAAAGGGGAGAAGTTCGGTTTTTATTGCATATATCGACGTTTCAGCCGGATTAGAGCGGTTTTACGTGTACATAATCCCTCGGTAATATAAACGGAAAATCAGGAACATTTTAGTTAATTCTAATGAAAACACATTGATTTTTATAATTTGTATTGGAAACAACATGGTCATATGTCTTTTCTTGGATCTAAATAATACGAAACCTCGCTCTATGATTTGAAGTTAAAATCCTCAAATATGGTTAAATAGTGACTTTTTCACGTTTTTCATGTAGTTTGATACAACGTAAATATATTCATTTTTACCAATATTTCGATTCTATTTCATGTAGTATCATGATATGTGATTTGGCCTTCAATTCTCAGAATTTCGCATAATATTGCATTTTATGCAAGTTTTCTTGCACTTTGTTTCGTACGAAAAATCATCGAATTTAGCAACATTTTGACGTTCATCATCCCCTTTTCCTTTATGTGATTTAAACAAAATATCATCGAATTAGGCAATATTTTGCCCTTTTTCCACGTTTTTGTGAATTTTCAGTCTATGGGTATTAATTCATTATATATACGATAAAAATGACGCAAACACATAATTGATTAGATAATAACCTTAAATACTTCATTTTCAATCATCTATATGTTTCTCGTTAAAATACTGAGTAAGATATTGAAAAGGGGAGAAGTTCGGTTTTTATTGCATATATCGACGTTTCAGCCGGATTAGAGCGGTTTTACGTGTACATCTTCCCTCGGTAATATAAACGGAAAATCAAGAACATTTTAGTTAATTCTAATGAAAACACAATGATTTTTATCATTTGTATTGGAAACAACATTGTCATATGTCTTTTCTTGGATCTAAATAATACGAAACCTCGCTCTTTGATTTGAAGTTAAAATCCTCAAATATGGTTAATTAGTGACTTTTTTCACGTTTTTCATGTAGTTTGATACTAGGTATATATATTCATTTTTACCAATATTTCGATTCTATTTCATGTCGTATCACGATATGTGAATTGGCCTTCAAAATTCAGAATTTCGCACAATATTGCATATTAAGCAATTTTTCTTGCATTTTGTTTCGTACGAAAAATCATCGAATTTAGCAATATTTTGACTTTTATCATCCCCTTTTCCTTTATTTGATATAAACAAAATATCATCGAATTGGGCAATATTTTGCCGTTTTTCCACGTTTTTGTGAATTTTCAGTCTATGGGTATTAATTCATTATATATACGATAAAAATGACGCAAACACATAATTCATTAGATAATAACCTTAAATACTTCATTTTCAATCAACTATTTGTTTCTCGTTAAAATACTGAGTAAGATATTTAAAAGGGGAGAAGTTCTGTTTTTATTGCATATATCGACGTTTCAGCCGGAATAGAGCGATTTTCGTGTACATCTTCCATCGGTAATATAAACGGAAAATCAGGAACATTTTAGTTAATACTAATGAAAAAACATTGATTTTAATCATTTGTATTGGAAACAACATTGTCATATGTCTTTTCTTGGATCTAAATAATACGAAACCTCGCTCTATGATTTGAAGTTAAAATCCTCACATATGGTTAAATATTGACTTTTTTCACGTTTTTCATGATGTTTGATATTACGTAATTATATTCATTTTTACCAATATTTCGATACTATTTCATGTAGTATCACGATATGTGATTTGGCCTTCAAATCTCAGAATTTCGCATAATATTGCATTTTAAGCAAGTTTTCATGCATTTTGTTTCGTACGAAAAATCATCGAATTTAGCAATATTTTGACGTTTATCATCCAATTTTCCTTTATGTGACTTAAACAAAATATCATCGAATTAGGCAATATTTTGCCGTTTTCCACGTTTTTGTGAATCTACAGTCTATGGGTATTAATTCATACATATACGATAAAAATGATACAAACACATAATTGATTAGATAATAACCTTAAATACTTCATTTTCAATCATCTATATGTTTCTCGTTAAAATACTGAGTAAGATATTGAAAAGGGGAGAAGTTCGGTTTTTATTGCATATATCGACGTTTCAGCCGGATTAGAGCGGTTTTACGTGTACATCTTCCCTCGGTAATATAAACGGAAAATCAGGAACATTTCAGTTAATTCTAATGAAAACACATTGATTTTTACAATTTGTATTGGAAACAATATGGTCATATGTCTTTTCTTGGATCTAAATAATACGAAACCTCGCTCTATGATTTGAAGTTAAAATCCTCAAATATGGTTAAATAGTGACTTTTTCACGTTTTTTATGTAGTTTGATACTACGTAAATATATTCATTTTTACCAATATTTCGATTCTATTTCATGTAGTATCATGATATGTGATTTGGCCTTCAATTCTCAGAATTTCGCATAATATTGCATTTTATGCAAGTTTTCTTGCACTTTGTTTCGTACGAAAAATCATCGAATTTAGCAACATTTTGACGTTCATCATCCCCTTTTCCTTTATGTGATTTAAACAAAATATCATCGAATTAGGCAATATTTTGCCCTTTTTCCACGTTTTTGTGAATTTTCAGTCTATGGGTATTAATTCATATATATATACGATAAAAATGATGCAAACACATAATTGATTAGATAATAACCTTAAATACTTTATTTTCAATCATCTATTTGTTTCTCGTTAAAATACTGAGTAAGATATTGAAAAGGGGAGAAGTTCGGTTTTTATTGCATATATCGACGTTTCAGCCGGATTAGAGCGGTTTTACGTGTACATAATCCCTCGGTAATATAAACGGAAAATCAGGAACATTTTAGTTAATTCTAATGAAAACACATTGATTTTTATAATTTGTATTGGAAACAACATGGTCATATGTCTTTTCTTGGATCTAAATAATACGAAACCTCGCTCTATGATTTGAAGTTAAAATCCTCAAATATGGTTAAATAGTGACTTTTTCACGTTTTTCATGTAGTTTGATACAACGTAAATATATTCATTTTTACCAATATTTCGATTCTATTTCATGTAGTATCATGATATGTGATTTGGCCTTCAATTCTCAGAATTTCGCATAATATTGCATTTTATGCAAGTTTTCTTGCACTTTGTTTCGTACGAAAAATCATCGAATTTAGCAACATTTTGACGTTCATCATCCCCTTTTCCTTTATGTGATTTAAACAAAATATCATCGAATTAGGCAATATTTTGCCCTTTTTCCACGTTTTTGTGAATTTTCAGTCTATGGGTATTAATTCATTATATATACGATAAAAATGACGCAAACACATAATTGATTAGATAATAACCTTAAATACTTCATTTTCAATCATCTATATGTTTCTCGTTAAAATACTGAGTAAGATATTGAAAAGGGGAGAAGTTCGGTTTTTATTGCATATATCGACGTTTCAGCCGGATTAGAGCGGTTTTACGTGTACATCTTCCCTCGGTAATATAAACGGAAAATCAAGAACATTTTAGTTAATTCTAATGAAAACACAATGATTTTTATCATTTGTATTGGAAACAACATTGTCATATGTCTTTTCTTGGATCTAAATAATACGAAACCTCGCTCTTTGATTTGAAGTTAAAATCCTCAAATATGGTTAATTAGTGACTTTTTTCACGTTTTTCATGTAGTTTGATACTAGGTATATATATTCATTTTTACCAATATTTCGATTCTATTTCATGTCGTATCACGATATGTGAATTGGCCTTCAAAATTCAGAATTTCGCACAATATTGCATATTAAGCAATTTTTCTTGCATTTTGTTTCGTACGAAAAATCATCGAATTTAGCAATATTTTGACTTTTATCATCCCCTTTTCCTTTATTTGATATAAACAAAATATCATCGAATTGGGCAATATTTTGCCGTTTTTCCACGTTTTTGTGAATTTTCAGTCTATGGGTATTAATTCATTATATATACGATAAAAATGACGCAAACACATAATTCATTAGATAATAACCTTAAATACTTCATTTTCAATCAACTATTTGTTTCTCGTTAAAATACTGAGTAAGATATTTAAAAGGGGAGAAGTTCTGTTTTTATTGCATATATCGACGTTTCAGCCGGAATAGAGCGATTTTCGTGTACATCTTCCATCGGTAATATAAAAGGAAAATCAGGAACATTTTAGTTAACACTAATGAAAAAACATTGATTTTAATCATTTGTATTGGAAACAACATTGTCATATGTCTTTTCTTGGATCTAAATAATACGAAACCTCGCTCTATGATTTGAAGTTAAAATCCTCACATATGGTTAAATATTGACTTTTTTCACGTTTTTCATGTAGTTTGATATTACGTAAATATATTCATTTTTACCAATATTTCGATACTATTTCATGTAGTATCACGATATGTGATTTGGCCTTCAAATCTCCGAATTTCGCATAATATTGCATTTTAAGCAAGTTTTCATGCATTTTGTTTCGTACGAAAAATCATCGAATTTAGCAATATTTTGACGTTTATCATCCCATTTTCCTTTATGTGACTTAAACAAAATATCATCGAATTAGGCAATATTTTGCCGTTTTCCACGTTTTTGTGAATCTACAGTCTATAGGTATTAATTCATACATATACGATAAAAATGATACAAACACATAATTGATTAGATAATAACCTTAAATACTTCATTTTCAATCATCTATATGTTTCTCGTTAAAATACTGAGTAAGATATTGAAAAGGGGAGAAGTTCGGTTTTTATTGCATATATCGACGTTTCAGCCGGATTAGAGCGGTTTTACGTGTACATCTTCCCTCGGTAATATAAACGGAAAATCAAGAACATTTTAGTTAATTCTAATTAAAACACAATGATTTTTATCATTTGTATTGGAAACAACATTGTCATATGTCTTTTCTTGGATCTAAATAATACGAAACCTCGCTCTTTGATTTGAAGTTAAAATCCTCAAATATGGTTAATTAGTGACTTTTTTCACGTTTTTCATGTAGTTTGATACTACGTATATATATTCATGTTTACCAATATTTCGATTCTATTTCATGTCGTATCACGATATGTGATTTGGCCTTCAAATCTCAGAATTTCGCACAATATTGCATATTAAGCAATTTTTCTTGCATTTTGTTTCGTACGAAAAATCATCGAATTTAGCAATATTTTGACGTTTATCATCCCCTTTTCCTTTATTTGATATAAACAAAATATCATCGAATTAGGCAATATTTTGCCGTTTTTCCACGTTTTTGTGAATTTTCAGTCTATGGGTATTAATTCATTATATATACGATAAAAATGACGCAAACACATAATTCATTAGATAATAACCTTAAATACTTCATTTTCAATCAACTATTTGTTTCTCGTTAAAATACTGAGTAAGATATTTAAAAGGGGAGAAGTTCTGTTTTTATTGCATATATCGACGTTTCAGCCGGAATAGAGCGATTTTCGTGTACATCTTCCATCGGTAATATAAACGGAAAATCAGGAACATTTTAGTTAATACTAATGAAAAAACATTGATTTTAATCATTTGTATTGGAAACAACATTGTCATATGTCTTTTCTTGGATCTAAATAATACGAAACCTCGCTCTATGATTTGAAGTTAAAATCCTCACATATGGTTAAATATTGACTTTTTTCACGTTTTTCATGATGTTTGATATTACGTAAATATATTCATTTTTACCAATATTTCGATACTATTTCATGTAGTATCACGATATGTGATTTGGCCTTCAAATCTCAGAATTTCGCATAATATTGCATTTTAAGCAAGTTTTCATGCATTTTGTTTCGTACGAAAAATCATCGAATTTAGCAATATTTTGACGTTTATCATCCAATTTTCCTTTATGTGACTTAAACAAAATATCATCGAATTAGGCAATATTTTGCCGTTTTCCACGTTTTTGTGAATCTACAGTCTATGGGTATTAATTCATACATATACGATAAAAATGATACAAACACATAATTGATTAGATAATAACCTTAAATACTTCATTTTCAATCATCTATATGTTTCTCGTTAAAATACTGAGTAAGATATTGAAAAGGGGAGAAGTTCGGTTTTTATTGCATATATCGACGTTTCAGCCGGATTAGAGCGGTTTTACGTGTACATCTTCCCTCGGTAATATAAACGGAAAATCAGGAACATTTCAGTTAATTCTAATGAAAACACATTGATTTTTACAATTTGTATTGGAAACAACATGGTCATATGTCTTTTCTTGGATCTAAATATTACGAAACCTCGCTCTATGATTTGAAGTTAAAATCCTCAAATATGGTTAAATAGTGACTTTTTCACGTTTTTTATGTAGTTTGATACTACGTAAATATATTCATTTTTACCAATATTTCGATTCTATTTCATGTAGTATCATGATATGTGATTTGGCCTTCAATTCTCAGAATTTCGCATAATATTGCATTTTATGCAAGTTTTCTTGCACTTTGTTTCGTACGAAAAATCATCGAATTTAGCAACATTTTGACGTTCATCATCCCCTTTTCCTTTATGTGATTTAAACAAAATATCATCGAATTAGGCAATATTTTGCCCTTTTTCCACGTTTTTGTGAATTTTCAGTCTATGGGTATTAATTCATATATATATACGATAAAAATGATGCAAACACATAATTGATTAGATAATAACCTTAAATACTTTATTTTCAATCATCTATTTGTTTCTCGTTAAAATACTGAGTAAGATAATGAAAAGGGGAGAAGTTCGGTTTTTATTGCATATATCGACGTTTCAGCCGGATTAGAGCGGTTTTACGTGAACATCTTCCCTCGGTAATATAAACGGAAAATCAGGAACATTTTAGTTAATTCTAATGAAAACACATTGATTTTTATCATTTGTATTGGAAACAACATGGTCATATGTCTTTTCTTGGATCTAAATAATACGAAACCTCGCTCTATGATTTGAAGTTAAAATCCTCAAATATGGTTAAATAGTGACTTTTTCACGTTTTTCATGTAGTTTGATACTACGTAAATATATTCATTTTTACCAATATTTCGATTCTATTTCATGTAGTATCATGATATGTGATTTGGCCTTCAATTCTCAGAATTTCGCATAATATTGCATTTTATGCAAGTTTTCTTGCACTTTGTTTCGTACGAAAAATCATCGAATTTAGCAACATTTTGACGTTCATCATCCCCTTTTCCTTTATGTGATTTAAACAAAATATCATCGAATTAGGCAATATTTTGCCGTTTTTCCACGTTTTTGTGAATTTTCAGTCTATGGGTATTAATTCATTATATATACGATAAAAATGACGCAAACACATAATTCATTAGATAATAACCTTAAATACTTCATTTTCAATCAACTATTTGTTTCTCGTTAAAATACTGAGTAAGATATTTAAAAGGGGAGAAGTTCTGTTTTTATTGCATATATCGACGTTTCAGCCGGAATAGAGCGATTTTCGTGTACATCTTCCATCGGTAATATAAACGGAAAATCAGGAACATTTTAGTTAATACTAATGAAAAAACATTGATTTTAATCATTTGTATTGGAAACAACATTGTCATATGTCTTTTCTTGGATCTAAATAATACGAAACCTCGCTCTATGATTTGAAGTTAAAATCCTCACATATGGTTAAATATTGACTTTTTTCACGTTTTTCATGTAGTTTGATATTACGTAAATATATTCATTTTTACCAATATTTCGATACTATTTCATGTAGTATCACGATATGTGATTTGGCCTTCAAATCTCAGAATTTCGCATAATATTGCATTTTAAGCAAGTTTTCATGCATTTTGTTTCGTACGAAAAATCATCGAATTTAGCAATATTTTGACGTTTATCATCCCATTTTCCTTTATGTGACTTAAACAAAATATCATCGAATTAGGCAATATTTTGCCGTTTTCCACGTTTTTGTGAATCTACAGTCTATAGGTATTAATTCATACATATACGATAAAAATGATACAAACACATAATTGATTAGATAATAACCTTAAATACTTCATTTTCAATCATCTATATGTTTCTCGTTAAAATACTGAGTAAGATATTGAAAAGGGGAGAAGTTCGGTTTTTATTGCATATATCGACGTTTCAGCCGGATTAGAGCGGTTTTACGTGTACATCTTCCCTCGGTAATATAAACGGAAAATCAAGAACATTTTAGTTAATTCTAATGAAAACACAATGATTTTTATCATTTGTATTGGAAACAACATTGTCATATGTCTTTTCTTGGATCTAAATAATACGAAACCTCGCTCTTTGATTTGAAGTTAAAATCCTCAAATATGGTTAATTAGTGACTTTTTTCACGTTTTTCATGTAGTTTGATACTACGTATATATATTCATTTTTACCAATATTTCGATTCTATTTCATGTCGTATCACGATATGTGATTTGGCCTTCAAATCTCAGAATTTCGCACAATATTGCATATTAAGCAATTTTTCTTGCATTTTGTTTCGTACGAAAAATCATCGAATTTAGCAATATTTTGACGTTTATCATCCCCTTTTCCTTTATTTGATTTAAACAAAATATCATCGAAATAGGCAATATTTTGCCGTTTTTCCACGTTTTTGTGAATTTTCAGTCTATGGGTATTAATTCATTATATATACGATAAAAATGACGCAAACACATAATTCATTAGATAATAACCTTAAATACTTCACTTTCAATCAACTATTTGTTTCTCGTTAAAATACTGATTAAGATATTGAAAAGGGGAGAAGTTCGGTTTTTATTGCATATATCGACGTTTCAGCCGGATTAGAGCGGTTTTACGTGTACATCTTCCCTCGGTAATATAAACGGAAAATCAGGAACATTTCAGTTAATTCTAATGAAAACACATTAATTTTTATAATTTGTATTGGAAACAACATGGTCATATGTCTTTTCTTGGATCTAAATAATACGAAACCTCGCTCTATGATTTGAAGTTAAAATCCTCAAATATGGTTAAATAGTGACTTTTTCACGTTTTTCATGTAGTTTGATACTACGTAAATATATTCATTTTTACCAATATTTCGATTCTATTTCATGTAGTATCATGATATGTGATTTGGCCTTCAATTCTCAGAATTTCGCATAATATTGCATTTTATGCAAGTTTTCTTGCACTTTGTTTCGTACGAAAAATCATCGAATTTAGCAACATTTTGACGTTCATCATCCCCTTTTCCTTTATGTGATTTAAACAAAATATCATCGAATTAGGCAATATTTTGCCCTTTTTCCACGTTTTTGTGAATTTTCAGTCTATGGGTATTAATTTATTATATATACGATAAAAATGACGCAAACACATAATTGATTAGATAATAACCTTAAATACTTCATTTTCAATCATCTATTTGTTTCTCGTTAAAATACTGAGTAAGATATTGAAAAGGGGAGAAGTTCTGTTTTTATTGCATATATCGACGTTTCAGCCGGAATAGAGCGATTTTCGTGTACATCTTCCATCGGTAATTTAAACGGAAAATCAGGAACATTTTAGTTAATACTAATGAAAAAACATTGATTTTAATCATTTGTATTGGAAATAACATTGTCATATGTCTTTTCTTGGATCTAAATAATACGAAACCTCGCTCTATGATTTGAAGTTAAAATCCTCACATATGGTTAAATATTGAGTTTTTTCACGTTTTTCATGTAGTTTGATATTACGTAAATATATTCATTTTTACCAATATTTCGATACTATTTCATGTAGTATCACGATATGTGATTTGGCCTTCAAATCTCAGAATTTCGCATAATATTGCATTTTAAGCAAGTTTTCATGCATTTTGTTTCGTACGAAAAATCATCGAATTTAGCAATATTTTGACGTTTATCATCCCATTTTCCTTTATGTGACTTAAACAAAATATCATCGAATTAGGCAATATTTTGCCGTTTTCCACGTTTTTGTGAATTTACAGTCTATGGGTATTAATTCATACATATACGATATAAATGATACAAACACATAATTGATTAGATAATAACCTTAAATACTTTATTTTCAATCATCTATTTGTTTCTCGTTAAAATACTGAGTAAGATATTGAAAAGGGGAGAAGTTCGGTTTTTATTGCATATATCGACGTTTCAGCCGGATTAGAGCGGTTTTACGTGTACATCTTCCCTCGGTAATATAAACGGAAAATCAGGAACATTTCAGTTAATTCTAATGAAAACACATTGATTTTTATAATTTATATTGGAAACAATATGGTCATATGTCTTTTCTTGGATCTAAATAATACGAAACCTCGCTGTATGATTTGAAGTTAAAATCCTCAAATATGGTTAAATAGTGACTTTTTCACGTTTTTCATGTAGTTTGATACTACGTAAATATATTCATTTTTACCAATATTTCGATTCTATTTCATGTAGTATCATGATATGTGATTTGGCCTTCAATTCTCAGAATTTCGCATAATATTGCATTTTATGCAAGTTTTCTTGCACTTTGTTTCGTACGAAAAATCATCGAATTTAGCAACATTTTGACGTTCATCATCCCCTTTTCCTTTATGTGATTTAAACAAAATATCATCGAATTAGGCAATATTTTGCCCTTTTTCCACGTTTTTGTGAATTTTCAGTCTATGGGTATTAATTCATATATATATACGATAAAAATGATGCAAACACATAGTTGATTAGATAATAACCTTAAATACTTTATTTTCAATCATCTATTTGTTTCTCGTTAAAATACTGAGTAAGATATTGAAAAGGGGAGAAGTTCGGTTTTTATTGCATATATCGACGTTTCAGCCGGATTAGAGCGGTTTTACGTGTACATCTTCCCTCGGTAATATAAACGGAAAATCAAGAACATTTTAGTTAATTCTAATGAAAACACAATGATTTTTATAATTTGTATTGGAAACAACATTGTCATATGTCTTTTCTTGGATCTAAATAATACGAAACCTAGCTCTTTGATTTGAAGTTAAAATCCTCAAATATGGTTAATTAGTGACTTTTTTCACGTTTTTCATGTAGTTTGATACTACGTATATATATTCATTTTTACCAATATTTCGATTCTATTTCATGTCGTATCACGATATGTGATTTGGCCTTCAAATCTCAGAATTTCGCACAATATTGCATATTAAGCAATTTTTCTTGCATTTTGTTTCGTACGAAAAATCATCGAATTTAGCAATATTTTGACGTTTATCATCCCCTTTTCCTTTATTTGATTTAAACAAAATATCATCGAATTAGGCAATATTTTGCCGTTTTTCCACGTTTTTGTGAATTTTCAGTCTATGGGTATTAATTCATTATATATACGATAAAAATGACGCAAACACATAATTCATTAAATAATAACCTTAAATACTTCATTTTCAATCAACTATTTGTTTCTAGTTAAAATACTGAGTAAGACATTGAAAAGGGGAGAAGTTCTGTTTTTATTGCATATATCGACGTATCAGCCGGAATAGAGCGATTTTCGTGTACATCTTCCATCGGTAATATAAACGGAAAATCAGGAACATTTTAGTTAATACTAATGAAAATACATTGATTTTTATCATTTGTATTGGAAACAACATTGTCATATGTCTTTTCTTGGATCTAAATAATACGAAACCTCGCTCTATGATTTGAAGTTAAAATCCTTAAATATGGTTAAATATTGACTTTTTCACGTTTTTCATGTAGTTTGATATTACGTAAATATATTCATTTTTACCAATATTTCGATACTATTTCATGTAGTGTCACGATATGTGATTTGGCCTTCAAATTTCAGAATTTCGCATAATATTGCATTTTAAGCAAGTTTTCATGCATTTTGTTTCGTACGAAAAATCATCGAATTTAGCAATATTTTGACGTTTATCATCCCCTTTTCCTTTATGTGATTTAAACAAAATATCATCGAATTAGGCAATATTTTGCCCTTTTTCCACGTTTTTGTGAATTTTCAGTCTATGGGTATTAATTCATTATATATACGATAAAAATGACGCAAACACATAATTGATTAGATAATAACCTTAAATACTTCATTTTCAATCATCTATTTGTTTCTCGTTAAAATACTGAGTAAGATATTGAAAAGGGGAGAAGTTCTGTTTTTATTGCATATATCGACGTTTCAGCCGGAATAGAGCGATTTTCGTGTACATCTTCCATCGGTAATATAAACGGAAAATCAGGAACATTTTAGTTAATACTAATGAAAAAACATTGATTTTAATCATTTGTATTGGAAACAACATTGTCATATGTCTTTTCTTGGATCTAAATAATACGAAACCTCGCTCTATGATTTGAAGTTAAAATCCTCACATATGGTTAAATATTGACTTTTTTCACGTTTTTCATGATGTTTGATATTACGTAAATATATTCATTTTTACCAATATTTCGATACTATTTCATGTAGTATCACGATATGTGATTTGGCCTTCAAATCTCAGAATTTCGCATAATATTGCATTTTAAGCAAGTTTTCATGCATTTTGTTTCGTACGAAAAATCATCGAATTTAGCAATATTTTGACGTTTATCATCCAATTTTCCTTTATGTGACTTAAACAAAATATCATCGAATTAGGCAATATTTTGCCGTTTTCCACGTTTTTGTGAATCTACAGTCTATGGGTATTAATTCATACATATACGATAAAAATGATACAAACACATAATTGATTAGATAATAACCTTAAATACTTCATTTTCAATCATCTATATGTTTCTCGTTAAAATACTGAGTAAGATATTGAAAAGGGGAGAAGTTTGGTTTTTATTGCATATATCGACGTTTCAGCCGGATTAGAGCGGTTTTACGTGTACATCTTCCCTCGGTAATATAAACGGAAAATCAGGAACATTTCAGTTAATTCTAATGAAAACACATTGATTTTTACAATTTGTATTGGAAACAACATGGTCATATGTCTTTTCTTGGATCTAAATAATACGAAACCTCGCTCTATGATTTGAAGTTAAAATCCTCAAATATGGTTAAATAGTGACTTTTTCACGTTTTTTATGTAGTTTGATACTACGTAAATATATTCATTTTTACCAATATTTCGATTCTATTTCATGTAGTATCATGATATGTGATTTGGCCTTCAATTCTCAGAATTTCGCATAATATTGCATTTTATGCAAGTTTTCTTGCACTTTGTTTCGTACGAAAAATCATCGAATTTAGCAACATTTTGACGTTCATCATCCCCTTTTCCTTTATGTGATTAACAAAATATCATCGAATTAGGCAATATTTTGCCCTTTTTCCACGTTTTTGTGAATTTTCAGTCTATGGGTATTAATTCATATATATATACGATAAAAATGATGCAAACACATAATTGATTAGATAATAACCTTAAATACTTTATTTTCAATCATCTATTTGTTTCTCGTTAAAATACTGAGTAAGATATTGAAAAGGGGAGAAGTTCGGTTTTTATTGCATATATCGACGTTTCAGCCGGATTAGAGCGGTTTTACGTGTACATAATCCCTCGGTAATATAAACGGAAAATCAGGAACATTTTAGTTAATTCTAATGAAAACACATTGATTTTTATAATTTGTATTGGAAACAACATGGTCATATGTCTTTTCTTGGATCTAAATAATACGAAACCTCGCTCTATGATTTGAAGTTAAAATCCTCAAATATGGTTAAATAGTGACTTTTTCACGTTTTTCATGTAGTTTGATACTACGTAAATATATTCATTTTTACCAATATTTCGATTCTATTTCATGTAGTATCATGATATGTGATTTGGCCTTCAATTCTCAGAATTTCGCATAATATTGCATTTTATGCAAGTTTTCTTGCACTTTGTTTCGTACGAAAAATCATCGAATTTAGCAACATTTTGACGTTCATCATCCCCTTTTCCTTTATTTGATTTAAACAAAATATCATCGAATTAGGCAATATTTTGCCCTTTTTCCACGTTTTTGTGAATTTTCAGTCTATGGGTATTAATTCATTATATATACGATAAAAATGACGCAAACACATAATTGATTAGATAATAACCTTAAATACTTTATTTTCAATCATCTATTTGTTTCTCGTTAAAATACTGAGTAAGATATTGAAAAGGGGAGAAGTTCGGTTTTTATTGCATATATCGACGTTTCAGCCGGATTAGAGCGGTTTTACGTGTACATAATCCCTCGGTAATATAAACGGAAAATCAGGAACATTTTAGTTAATTCTAATGAAAACACATTGATTTTTATAATTTGTATTGGAAACAACATGGTCATATGTCTTTTCTTGGATCTAAATAATACGAAACCTCGCTCTATGATTTGAAGTTAAAATCCTCAAATATGGTTAAATAGTGACTTTTTCACGTTTTTCATGTAGTTTGATACTACGTAAATATATTCATTTTTACCAATATTTCGATTCTATTTCATGTAGTATCATGATATGTGATTTGGCCTTCAATTCTCAGAATTTCGCATAATATTGCATTTTATGCAAGTTTTCTTGCACTTTGTTTCGTACGAAAAATCATCGAATTTAGCAACATTTTGACGTTCATCATCCCCTTTTCCTTTATTTGATTTAAACAAAATATCATCGAATTAGGCAATATTTTGCCCTTTTTCCACGTTTTTGTGAATTTTCAGTCTATGGGTATTAATTCATTATATATACGATAAAAATGACGCAAACACATAATTGATTAGATAATAACCTTAAATACTTCATTTTCAATCATCTATATGTTTCTCGTTAAAATACTGAGTAAGATATTGAAAAGGGGAGAAGTTCGGTTTTTATTGCATATATCGACGTTTCAGCCGGATTAGAGCGGTTTTACGTGTACATCTTCCCTCGGTAATATAAACGGAAAATCAAGAACATTTTAGTTAATTCTAATGAAAACACAATGATTTTTATCATTTGTATTGGAAACAACATTGTCATATGTCTTTTCTTGGATCTAAATAATACGAAACCTCGCTCTTTGATTTGAAGTTAAAATCCTCAAATATGGTTAATTAGTGACTTTTTTCACGTTTTTCATGTAGTTTGATACTAGGTATATATATTCATTTTTACCAATATTTCGATTCTATTTCATGTCGTATCACGATATGTGAATTGGCCTTCAAAATTCAGAATTTCGCACAATATTGCATATTAAGCAATTTTTCTTGCATTTTGTTTCGTACGAAAAATCATCGAATTTAGCAATATTTTGACTTTTATCATCCCCTTTTCCTTTATTTGATATAAACAAAATATCATCGAATTGGGCAATATTTTGCCGTTTTTCTACGTTTTTGTGAATTTTCAGTCTATGGGTATTAATTCATTATATATACGATAAAAATGACGCAAACACATAATTCATTAGATAATAACCTTAAATACTTCATTTTCAATCAACTATTTGTTTCTCGTTAAAATACTGAGTAAGATATTTAAAAGGGGAGAAGTTCTGTTTTTATTGCATATATCGACGTTTCAGCCGGAATAGAGCGATTTTCGTGTACATCTTCCATCGGTAATATAAACGGAAAATCAGGAACATTTTAGTTAATTCTAATGAAAACACAATGATTTTTATCATTTGTATTGGAAACAACATTGTCATATGTCTTTTCTTGGATCTAAATAATACGAAACCTCGCTCTTTGATTTGAAGTTAAAATCCTCAAATATGGTTAATTAGTGACTTTTTTCACGTTTTTCATGTAGTTTGATACTACGTATATATATTCATTTTTACCAATATTTCGATTCTATTTCATGTCGTATCACGATATGTGATTTGGCCTTCAAATCTCAGAATTTCGCACAATATTGCATATTAAGCAATTTTTCTTGCATTTTGTTTCGTACGAAAAATCATCGAATTTAGCAATATTTTGACGTTTATCATCCCCTTTTCCTTTATTTGATTTAAACAAAATATCATCGAAATAGGCAATATTTTGCCGTTTTTCCACGTTTTTGTGAATTTTCAGTCTATGGGTATTAATTCATTATATATACGATAAAAATGACGCAAACACATAATTCATTAGATAATAACCTTAAATACTTCACTTTCAATCAACTATTTGTTTCTCGTTAAAATACTGATTAAGATATTGAAAAGGGGAGAAGTTCGGTTTTTATTGCATATATCGACGTTTCAGCCGGATTAGAGCGGTTTTACGTGTACATCTTCCCTCGGTAATATAAACGGAAAATCAGGAACATTTCAGTTAATTCTAATGAAAACACATTAATTTTTATAATTTGTATTGGAAACAACATGGTCATATGTCTTTTCTTGGATCTAAATAATACGAAACCTCGCTCTATGATTTGAAGTTAAAATCCTCAAATATGGTTAAATAGTGACTTTTTCACGTTTTTCATGTAGTTTGATACTACGTAAATATATTCATTTTTACCAATATTTCGATTCTATTTCATGTAGTATCATGATATGTGATTTGGCCTTCAATTCTCAGAGTTTCGCATAATATTGCATTTTATGCAAGTTTTCTTGCACTTTGTTTCGTACGAAAAATCATCGAATTTAGCAACATTTTGACGTTCATCATCCCCTTTTCCTTTATGTGATTTAAACAAAATATCATCGAATTAGGCAATATTTTGCCCTTTTTCCACGTTTTTGTGAATTTTCAGTCTATGGGTATTAATTCATTATATATACGATAAAAATGACGCAAACACATAATTGATTAGATAATAACCTTAAATACTTCATTTTCAATCATCTATTTGTTTCTCGTTAAAATACTGAGTAAGATATTGAAAAGGGGAGAAGTTCTGTTTTTATTGCATATATCGACGTTTCAGCCGGAATAGAGCGATTTTCGTGTACATCTTCCATCGGTAATTTAAACGGAAAATCAGGAACATTTTAGTTAATACTAATGAAAAAACATTGATTTTAATCATTTGTATTGGAAATAACATTGTCATATGTCTTTTCTTGGATCTAAATAATACGAAACCTCGCTCTATGATTTGAAGTTAAAATCCTCACATATGGTTAAATATTGAGTTTTTTCACGTTTTTCATGTAGTTTGATATTACGTAAATATATTCATTTTTACCAATATTTCGATACTATTTCATGTAGTATCACGATATGTGATTTGGCCTTCAAATCTCAGAATTTCGCATAATATTGCATTTTAAGCAAGTTTTCATGCATTTTGTTTCGTACGAAAAATCATCGAATTTAGCAATATTTTGACGTTTATCATCCCATTTTCCTTTATGTGACTTAAACAAAATATCATCGAATTAGGCAATATTTTGCCGTTTTTCCACGTTTTTGTGAATTTACAGTCTATGGGTATTAATTCATACATATACGATATAAATGATACAAACACATAATTGATTAGATAATAACCTTAAATACTTTATTTTCAATCATCTATTTGTTTCTCGTTAAAATACTGAGTAAGATATTGAAAAGGGGAGAAGTTCGGTTTTTATTGCATATATCGACGTTTCAGCCGGATTAGAGCGGTTTTACGTGTACATCTTCCCTCGGTAATATAAACGGAAAATCAGGAACATTTCAGTTAATTCTAATGAAAACACATTGATTTTTATAATTTATATTGGAAACAATATGGTCATATGTCTTTTCTTGGATCTAAATAATACGAAACCTCGCTGTATGATTTGAAGTTAAAATCCTCAAATATGGTTAAATAGTGACTTTTTCACGTTTTTCATGTAGTTTGATACTACGTAAATATATTCATTTTTACCAATATTTCGATTCTATTTCATGTAGTATCATGATATGTGATTTGGCCTTCAATTCTCAGAATTTCGCATAATATTGCATTTTATGCAAGTTTTCTTGCACTTTGTTTCGTACGAAAAATCATCGAATTTAGCAACATTTTGACGTTCATCATCCCCTTTTCCTTTATGTGATTTAAACAAAATATCATCGAATTAGGCAATATTTTGCCCTTTTTCCACGTTTTTGTGAATTTACAGTCTATGGGTATTAATTCATATATATATACGATAAAAATGATGCAAACACATAGTTGATTAGATAATAACCTTAAATACTTTATTTTCAATCATCTATTTGTTTCTCGTTAAAATACTGAGTAAGATATTGAAAAGGGGAGAAGTTCGGTTTTTATTGCATATATCGACGTTTCAGCCGGATTAGAGCGGTTTTACGTGTACATCTTCCCTCGGTAATATAAACGGAAAATCAAGAACATTTTAGTTAATTCTAATGAAAACACAATGATTTTTATAATTTGTATTGGAAACAACATTGTCATATGTCTTTTCTTGGATCTAAATAATACGAAACCTAGCTCTTTGATTTGAAGTTAAAATCCTCAAATATGGTTAATTAGTGACTTTTTTCACGTTTTTCATGTAGTTTGATACTACGTATATATATTCATTTTTACCAATATTTCGATTCTATTTCATGTCGTATCACGATATGTGATTTGGCCTTCAAATCTCAGAATTTCGCACAATATTGCATATTAAGCAATTTTTCTTGCATTTTGTTTCGTACGAAAAATCATCGAATTTAGCAATATTTTGACGTTTATCATCCCCTTTTCCTTTATTTGATTTAAACAAAATATCATCGAATTAGGCAATATTTTGCCGTTTTTCCACGTTTTTGTGAATTTTCAGTCTATGGGTATTAATTCATTATATATACGATAAAAATGACGCAAACACATAATTCATTAAATAATAACCTTAAATACTTCATTTTCAATCAACTATTTGTTTCTAGTTAAAATACTGAGTAAGACATTGAAAAGGGGAGAAGTTCTGTTTTTATTGCATATATCGACGTATCAGCCGGAATAGAGCGATTTTCGTGTACATCTTCCATCGGTAATATAAACGGAAAATCAGGAACATTTTAGTTAATACTAATGAAAATACATTGATTTTTATCATTTGTATTGGAAACAACATTGTCATATGTCTTTTCTTGGATCTAAATAATACGAAACCTCGCTCTATGATTTGAAGTTAAAATCCTTAAATATGGTTAAATATTGACTTTTTCACGTTTTTCATGTAGTTTGATATTACGTAAATATATTCATTTTTACCAATATTTCGATACTATTTCATGTAGTATCACGATATGTGATTTGGCCTTCAAATTTCAGAATTTCGCATAATATTGCATTTTAAGCAAGTTTTCATTGCATTTTGTTTCGTACGAAAAATCATCGAATTTAGCAATATTTTGACGTTTATCATCCCCTTTTCCTTTATGTGATTTAAACAAAATATCATCGAATTAGGCAATATTTTGCCCTTTTTCCACGTTTTTGTGAATTTTCAGTCTACGGGTATTAATTCATATATATATACGATAAAAATGATGCAAACACATAATTGATTAGATAATAACCTTAAATACTTTCATTTTCAATCATCTATTTGTTTCTCGTTAAAATACTGAGTAAGATATTGAAAAGGGGAGAAGTTCTGTTTTTATTGCATATATCGACGTTTCAGCCGGAATTAGAGCGATTTTACGTGTACATCTTCCATCGGTAATATAAACGGAAAATCAGGAACATTTTAGTTAATTACTAATGAAAACACATTGATTTTTAATCATTTGTATTGGAAATAACATGGTCATATGTCTTTTCTTGGATCTAAATAATACGAAACCTCGCTCTATGATTTGAAGTTAAAATCCTCACATATGGTTAAATATTGACTTTTTTCACGTTTTTCATGTAGTTTGATACTTACGTAAATATATTCATTTTTACCAATATTTCGATACTATTTCATGTAGTATCACTGATATGTGATTTGGCCTTCAAATTCTCAGAATTTCGCATAATATTGCATTTTAATGCAAGTTTTCTTGCACTTTGATTCGTACGAAAAATCATCGAATTTAGCAATATTTTGACGTTTATCATCCCCTTTTCCTTTATTTGACTTTAAACAAAATATCATCGAATTAGGCAATATTTTGCCGTTTTTCCACGTTTTTGTGAATTTTCATGTCTACTGAAATTAATTCATTATATAACGATAAAAATGACGCAAACACATAATTCATTAGATAATAACCTTAAATACTTCATTTTCAATCAATCTATATTGTTTCTCGTTAAAATACTGAGTAAGATATTGAAAAGGGGAGAAGTTCTGTTTTTATTGCATATATCGACGTTTCAGCCGGAATTAGAGCGATTTTACGTGTACATCTTCCATCGGTAATATAAACGGAAAATCAGGAACATTTTAGTTAATACTAATGAAAATACAATTGATTTTTATCATTTGTATTGGAAACAACATTGTCATATGTCTTTTCTTGGATCTAAATAATACGAAACCTCGCTCTTTGATTTGAAGTTAAAATCCTCAAATATGGTTAATTAGTGACTTTTTTCACGTTTTTCATGTAGTTTGATACTTACGTAATATATATTCATTTTTACCAATATTTCGATTACTATTTCATGTAGTATCACGATATGTGATTTGGCCTTCAAATCTCAGAATTTCGCATAATATTGCATATTAAGCAAGTTTTCTTGCATTTTGTTTCGTACGAAAAATCATCGAATTTAGCAATATTTTGACGTTTATCATCCCCTTTTCCTTTATTTGATTTAAACAAAATATCATCGAATTAGGCAATATTTTGCCGTTTTTCCACGTTTTTGTGAATTTTCAGTCTATGGCTATTAATTCATATATATATACGATAAAAATGACGCAAACACATAATTCATTAGATAATAACCTTAAATACTTCATTTTCAATCAACTATTTGTTTCTCGTTAAAATACTGAGTAAGATATTGAAAAGGGGAGAAGTTCTGTTTTTATTGCATATATCGACGGTTTCAGCCGGAATAGAGCGATTTTCGTGTACATCTTCCATCGGTAATATAAACGGAAAATCAGGAACATTTTAGTTAATACTAATGAAAATACATTGATTTTTATCATTTGTATTGGAAACAACATTGTCATATGTCTTTTCTTGGATCTAAATAATACGAAACCTCGCTCTATGATTTGAAGTTAAAATCCTTAAATATGGTTAAATATTGACTTTTTCACGTTTTTCATGTAGTTTGATATTACGTAAATATATTCATTTTTACCAATATTTCGATACTATTTCATGTAGTATCACGATATGTGATTTGGCCTTCAAATCTCAGAATTTCGCATAATATTGCATTTTAAGCAAGTTTTCTTGCATTTTGTTTCGTACGAAAAATCATCGAATTTAGCAATATTTTGACGTTTATCATCCCCTTTTCCTTTATGTGATTTAAACAAAATATCATCGAATTAGGCAATATTTTGCCGTTTTCCACGTTTTTGTGAATTTTCAGTCTACGGGTATTAATTCATATATATATACGATAAAAATGATGCAAACACATAATTGATTAGATAATAACCTTAAATACTTTATTTTCAATCATCTATTTGTTTCTCGTTAAAATACTGAGTAAGATATTGAAAAGGGGAGAAGTTCGGTTTTTATTGCATATATCGACGTTTCAGCCGGATTAGAGCGGTTTTACGTGTACATCTTCCCTCGGTAATATAAACGGAAAATCAGGAACATTTCAGTTAATTCTAATGAAAACACATTGATTTTTATAATTTGTATTGGAAACAATATGGTCATATGTCTTTTCTTGGATCTAAATAATACGAAACCTCGCTCTATGATTTGAAGTTAAAATCCTCAAATATGGTTAAATAGTGACTTTTTCACGTTTTTCATGTAGTTTGATACTACGTAAATATATTCATTTTTACCAATATTTCGATTCTATTTCATGTAGTATCATGATATGTGATTTGGCCTTCAATTCTCAGAATTTCGCATAATATTGCATTTTATGCAAGTTTTCTTGCACTTTGTTTCGTACGAAAAATCATCGAATTTAGCAACATTTTGACGTTCATCATCCCCTTTTCCTTTATGTGATTTAAACAAAATATCATCGAATTAGGCAATATTTTGCCCTTTTTCCACGTTTTTGTGAATTTTCAGTCTATGGGTATTAATTCATATATATATACGATAAAAATGACGCAAACACATAATTGATTAGATAATAACCTTAAATACTTCATTTTCAATCATCTATATGTTTCTCGTCAAAATACTGAGTAAGATATTGAAAAGGGGAGAAGTTCGGTTTTTATTGCATATATCGACGTTTCAGCCGGATTAGAGCGGTTTTACGTGTACATCTTCCCTCGGTAATATAAACGGAAAATCAAGAACATTTTAGTTAATTCTAATGAAAACACAATGATTTTTATCATTTGTATTGGAAACAACATTGTCATATGTCTTTTCTTGGATCTAAATAATACGAAACCTCGCTCTTTGATTTGAAGTTAAAATCCTCAAATATGGTTAATTAGTGACTTTTTTCACGTTTTTCATGTAGTTTGATACTACGTATATATATTCATTTTTACCAATATTTCGATTCTATTTCAGTGTCGTATCACGATATGTGATTTGGCCTTCAAATCTCAGAATTTCGCACAATATTGCATATTAAGCAATTTTTCTTGCATTTTGTTTCGTACGAAAAATCATCGAATTTAGCAATATTTTGACGTTTATCATCCCTTTTTCCTTTATTTGATTTAAACAAAATATCATCGAATTAGGCAATATTTTGCCGTTTTTCCACGTTTTTGTGAATTTTCAGTCTATGGGTATTAATTCATTATATATACGATAAAAATGACGCAAACACATAATTCATTAAATAATAACCTTAAATACTTCATTTTCAATCAACTATTTGTTTCTCGTTAAAATACTGAGTAAGATATTTAAAAGGGGAGAAGTTCTGTTTTTATTGCATATATCGACGTTTCAGCCGGATTAGAGCGGTTTTACGTGTACATCTTCCCTCGGTAATATAAACGGAAAATCAGGAACATTTTAGTTAATTCTAATGAAAACACATTGATTTTTATAATTTGTATTGGAAACAACATGGTCATATGTCTTTTCTTGGATCTAAATAATACGAAACCTCGCTCTATGATTTGAAGTTAAAATCCTCAAATATGGTTAAATAGTGACTTTTTCACGTTTTTCATGTAGTTTGATACTACGTAAATATATTCATTTTTACCAATATTTCGATTCTATTTCATGTAGTATCATGATATGTGATTTGGCCTTCAATTCTCAGAATTTCGCATAATATTGCATTTTATGCAAGTTTTCTTGCACTTTGTTTCGTACGAAAAATCATCGAATTTAGCAATATTTTGACGTTTATCATCCCATTTTCCTTTATGTGACTTAAACAAAATATCATCGAATTAGGCAATATTTTGCCGTTTTCCACGTTTTTGTGAATTTACAGTCTATGGGTATTAATTCATACATATACGATAAAAATGATACAAACACATAATTGATTAGATAATAACCTTAAATACTTCATTTTCAATCATCTATATGTTTCTCGTTAAAATACTGAGTAAGATATTGAAAAGGGGAGAAGTTCGGTTTTTATTGCATATATCGACGTTTCAGCTGGATTAGAGCGGTTTTACGTGAACATCTTCCCTCGGTAATATAAACGGAAAATCAAGAACATTTTAGTTAATTCTAATGAAAACACAATGATTTTTATCATTTGTATTGGAAACAACATTTTCATATGTCTTTTCTTGGATCTAAATAATACGAAACCTCCCTCTTTGATTTGAAGTTAAAATCCTCAAATATGGTTAATTAGTGACTTTTTTCACGTTTTTCATGTAGTTTGATACTACGTATATATATTAATTTTTACCAATATTTCGATTGTATTTCATGTCGTATCACGATATGTGATTTGGCCTTCAAATCTCAGAATTTCGCACAATATTGCATATTAAGCAATTTTTCTTGCATTTTGTTTCGTACGAAAAATCATCGAATTTAGCAATATTTTGACGTTTATCATCCCCTTTTCCTTTATTTGATTTAAACAAAATATCATCGAATTAGGCAATATTTTGCCGTTTTTCCACGTTTTTGTGAATTTTCAGTCTATGGGTATTAATTCATTATATATACGATAAAAATGACGCAAACACATAATTCATTAGATAATAACCTTAAATACTTCATTTTCAATCAACTATTTGTTTCTCGTTAAAATACTGAGTAAGATATTGAAAAGGGGAGAAGTTCTGTTTTTATTGCATATATCGACGTTTCAGCCGGAATAGAGCGATTTTCGTGTACATCTTCCATCGGTAATTTAAACGGAAAATCAGGAACATTTTAGTTAATACTAATGAAAATACATTGATTTTTATCATTTGTATTGGAAATAACATTGTCATATGTCTTTTCTTGGATCTAAATAATACGAAACCTCGCTCTATGATTTGAAGTTAAAATCCTTAAATATGGTTAAATATTGACTTTTTCACGTTTTTCATGTAGTTTGATATTACGTAAATATATTCATTTTTACCAATATTTCGATACTATTTCATGTAGTATCACAATATGTGATTTGGCCTTCAAATGTCAGAATTTCGCATAATATTGCATTTTAAGCAAGTTTTCTTGCATTTTGTTTCGTACGAAAAATCATCGAATTTAGCAATATTTTGACGTTTATCATCCCCTTTTCCTTTATGTGATTTAAACAAAATATCATCGAATTAGGCAATATTTTGCCGTTTTCCACGTTTTTGTGAATTTTCAGTCTACGGGTATTAATTCATATATATATACGATAAAAATGATGCAAACACATAATTGATTAGATAATAACCTTAAATACTTTATTTTCAATCATCTATTTGTTTCTCGTTAAAATACTGAGTAAGATATTGAAAAGGGGAGAAGTTCGGTTTTTATTGCATATATCGACGTTTCAGCCGGATTAGAGCGGTTTTACGTGTACATCTTCCCTCGGTAATATAAACGGAAAATCAGGAACATTTCAGTTAATTCTAATGAAAACACATTGATTTTTATAATTTGTATTGGAAACAATATGGTCATATGTCTTTTCTTGGATCTAAATAATACGAAACCTCGCTCTATGATTTGAAGTTAAAATCCTCAAATATGGTTAAATAGTGACTTTTTCACGTTTTTCATGTAGTTTGATACTACGTATATATATTCATTTTTACCAATATTTCGATTCTATTTCATGTCGTATCACGATATGTGATTTGGCCTTCAAATCTCAGAATTTCGCACAATATTGCATATTAAGCAATTTTTCTTGCATTTTGTTTCGTACGAAAAATCATCGAATTTAGCAATATTTTGACGTTTATCATCCCCTTTTCCTTTATTTGATTTAAACAAAATATCATCGAATTAGGCAATATTTTGCCGTTTTTCCACGTTTTTGTGAATTTTCAGTCTATGGGTATTAATTCATTATATATACGATAAAAATGACGCAAACACATAATTCATTAGATAATAACCTTAAATACTTCATTTTCAATCAACTATTTGTTTCTCGTTAAAATACTGAGTAAGATATTGAAAAGGGGAGAAGTTCTGTTTTTATTGCATATATCGACGTTTCAGCCGGAATAGAGCGATTTTCGTGTACATCTTCCATCGGTAACATAAACGGAAAATCAGGAACATTTTAGTTAATACTAATGAAAATACATTGATTTTTATCATTTGTATTGGAAACAACATTGTCATATGTCTTTTCTTGGATCTAAATAATACGAAACCTCGCTCTATGATTTGAAGTTAAAATCCTTAAATATGGTTAAATATTGACTTTTTCACGTTTTTCATGTAGTTTGATATTACGTAAATATATTCATTTTTACCAATATTTCGATACTATTTCATGTAGTATCACGATATGTGATTTGGCCTTCTAATCTCAGAATTTCGCATAATATTGCATTTTAAGCAAGTTTTCTTGCATTTTGTTTCGTACGAAAAATCATCGAATTTAGCAATATTTTGACGTTTATCATCCCCTTTTCCTTTATGTGATTTAAACAAAATATCATCGAATTAGGCAATATTTTGCCGTTTTCACGTTTTTGTGAATTTTCAGTCTACGGGTATTAATTCATATATATATACGATAAAAATGATGCAAACACATAATTGATTAGATAATAACCTTAAATACTTTATTTTCAATCATCTATTTGTTTCTCGTTAAAATACTGAGTAAGATATTGAAAAGGGGAGAAGTTCGGTTTTTATTGCATATATCGACGTTTCAGCCGGATTAGAGCGGTTTTACGTGTACATCTTCCCTCGGTAATATAAACGGAAAATCAGGAACATTTCAGTTAATTCTAATGAAAACACATTGATTTTTATAATTTGTATTGGAAACAATATGGTCATATGTCTTTTCTTGGATCTAAATAATACGAAACCTCGCTCTATGATTTGAAGTTAAAATCCTCAAATATGGTTAAATAGTTACTTTTTCACGTTTTTCATGTAGTTTGATACTACGTAAATATATTCATTTTTACCAATATTTCGATTCTATTTCATGTAGTATCATGATATGTGATTTGGCCTTCAATTCTCAGAATTTCGCATAATATTGCATTTTATGCAAGTTTTCTTGCACTTTGTTTCGTACGAAAAATCATCGAATTTAGCAACATTTTGACGTTCATCATCCCCTTTTCCTTTATGTGATTTAAACAAAATATCATCGAATTAGGCAATATTTTGCCCTTTTTCCACGTTTTTGTGAATTTTCAGTCTATGGGTATTAATTCATATATATATACGATAAAAATGACGCAAACACATAATTGATTAGATAATAACCTTAAATACTTCATTTTCAATCATCTATATGTTTCTCGTCAAAATACTGAGTAAGATATTGAAAAGGGGAGAAGTTCGGTTTTTATTGCATATATCGACGTTTCAGCCGGATTAGAGCGGTTTTACGTGTACATCTTCCCTCGGTAATATAAACGGAAAATCAAGAACATTTTAGTTAATTCTAATGAAAACACAATGATTTTTATCATTTGTATTGGAAACAACATTGTCATATGTCTTTTCTTGGATCTAAATAATACGAAACCTCGCTCTTTGATTTGAAGTTAAAATCCTCAAATATGGTTAATTAGTGACTTTTTTCACGTTTTTCATGTAGTTTGATACTACGTATATATATTCATTTTTACCAATATTTCGATTCTATTTCGTGTCGTATCACGATATGTGATTTGGCCTTCAAATCTCAGAATTTCGCACAATATTGCATATTAAGCAATTTTTCTTGCATTTTGTTTCGTACGAAAAATCATCGAATTTAGCAATATTTTGACGTTTATCATCCCTTTTTCCTTTATTTGATTTAAACAAAATATCATCGAATTAGGCAATATTTTGCCGTTTTTCCACGTTTTTGTGAATTTTCAGTCTATGGGTATTAATTCATTATATATACGATAAAAATGACGCAAACACATAATTCATTAAATAATAACCTTAAATACTTCATTTTCAATCAACTATTTGTTTCTCGTTAAAATACTGAGTAAGATATTTAAAAGGGGAGAAGTTCTGTTTTTATTGCATATATCGACGTTTCAGCCGGATTAGAGCGGTTTTACGTGTACATCTTCCCTCGGTAATATAAACGGAAAATCAGGAACATTTTAGTTAATTCTAATGAAAACACATTGATTTTTATAATTTGTATTGGAAACAACATGGTCATATGTCTTTTCTTGGATCTAAATAATACGAAACCTCGCTCTATGATTTGAAGTTAAAATCCTCAAATATGGTTAAATAGTGACTTTTTCACGTTTTTCATGTAGTTTGATACTACGTAAATATATTCATTTTTACCAATATTTCGATTCTATTTCATGTAGTATCATGATATGTGATTTGGCCTTCAATTCTCAGAATTTCGCATAATATTGCATTTTATGCAAGTTTTCTTGCACTTTGTTTCGTACGAAAAATCATCGAATTTAGCAATATTTTGACGTTTATCATCCCATTTTCCTTTATGTGACTTAAACAAAATATCATCGAATTAGGCAATATTTTGCCGTTTTCCACGTTTTTGTGAATTTACAGTCTATGGGTATTAATTCATACATATACGATAAAAATGATACAAACACATAATTGATTAGATAATAACCTTAAATACTTCATTTTCAATCATCTATATGTTTCTCGTTAAAATACTGAGTAAGATATTGAAAAGGGGAGAAGTTCGGTTTTTATTGCATATATCGACGTTTCAGCTGGATTAGAGCGGTTTTACGTGAACATCTTCCCTCGGTAATATAAACGGAAAATCAAGAACATTTTAGTTAATTCTAATGAAAACACAATGATTTTTATCATTTGTATTGGAAACAACATTTTCATATGTCTTTTCTTGGATCTAAATAATACGAAACCTCCCTCTTTGATTTGAAGTTAAAATCCTCAAATATGGTTAATTAGTGACTTTTTTCACGTTTTTCATGTAGTTTGATACTACGTATATATATTAATTTTTACCAATATTTCGATTGTATTTCATGTCGTATCACGATATGTGATTTGGCCTTCAAATCTCAGAATTTCGCACAATATTGCATATTAAGCAATTTTTCTTGCATTTTGTTTCGTACGAAAAATCATCGAATTTAGCAATATTTTGACGTTTATCATCCCCTTTTCCTTTATTTGATTTAAACAAAATATCATCGAATTAGGCAATATTTTGCCGTTTTTCCACGTTTTTGTGAATTTTCAGTCTATGGGTATTAATTCATTATATATACGATAAAAATGACGCAAACACATAATTCATTAGATAATAACCTTAAATACTTCATTTTCAATCAACTATTTGTTTCTCGTTAAAATACTGAGTAAGATATTGAAAAGGGGAGAAGTTCTGTTTTTATTGCATATATCGACGTTTCAGCCGGAATAGAGCGATTTTCGTGTACATCTTCCATCGGTAATTTAAACGGAAAATCAGGAACATTTTAGTTAATACTAATGAAAATACATTGATTTTTATCATTTGTATTGGAAATAACATTGTCATATGTCTTTTCTTGGATCTAAATAATACGAAACCTCGCTCTATGATTTGAAGTTAAAATCCTTAAATATGGTTAAATATTGACTTTTTCACGTTTTTCATGTAGTTTGATATTACGTAAATATATTCATTTTTACCAATATTTCGATACTATTTCATGTAGTATCACAATATGTGATTTGGCCTTCAAATGTCAGAATTTCGCATAATATTGCATTTTAAGCAAGTTTTCTTGCATTTTGTTTCGTACGAAAAATCATCGAATTTAGCAATATTTTGACGTTTATCATCCCCTTTTCCTTTATGTGATTTAAACAAAATATCATCGAATTAGGCAATATTTTGCCGTTTTCACGTTTTTGTGAATTTTCAGTCTACGGGTATTAATTCATATATATATACGATAAAAATGATGCAAACACATAATTGATTAGATAATAACCTTAAATACTTTATTTTCAATCATCTATTTGTTTCTCGTTAAAATACTGAGTAAGATATTGAAAAGGGGAGAAGTTCGGTTTTTATTGCATATATCGACGTTTCAGCCGGATTAGAGCGGTTTTACGTGTACATCTTCCCTCGGTAATATAAACGGAAAATCAGGAACATTTCAGTTAATTCTAATGAAAACACATTGATTTTTATAATTTGTATTGGAAACAATATGGTCATATGTCTTTTCTTGGATCTAAATAATACGAAACCTCGCTCTATGATTTGAAGTTAAAATCCTCAAATATGGTTAAATAGTGACTTTTTCACGTTTTTCATGTAGTTTGATACTACGTATATATATTCATTTTTACCAATATTTCGATTCTATTTCATGTCGTATCACGATATGTGATTTGGCCTTCAAATCTCAGAATTTCGCACAATATTGCATATTAAGCAATTTTTCTTGCATTTTGTTTCGTACGAAAAATCATCGAATTTAGCAATATTTTGACGTTTATCATCCCCTTTTCCTTTATTTGATTTAAACAAAATATCATCGAATTAGGCAATATTTTGCCGTTTTTCCACGTTTTTGTGAATTTTCAGTCTATGGGTATTAATTCATTATATATACGATAAAAATGACGCAAACACATAATTCATTAGATAATAACCTTAAATACTTCATTTTCAATCAACTATTTGTTTCTCGTTAAAATACTGAGTAAGATATTGAAAAGGGGAGAAGTTCTGTTTTTATTGCATATATCGACGTTTCAGCCGGAATAGAGCGATTTTCGTGTACATCTTCCATCGGTAACATAAACGGAAAATCAGGAACATTTTAGTTAATACTAATGAAAATACATTGATTTTTATCATTTGTATTGGAAACAACATTGTCATATGTCTTTTCTTGGATCTAAATAATACGAAACCTCGCTCTATGATTTGAAGTTAAAATCCTTAAATATGGTTAAATATTGACTTTTTCACGTTTTTCATGTAGTTTGATATTACGTAAATATATTCATTTTTACCAATATTTCGATACTATTTCATGTAGTATCACGATATGTGATTTGGCCTTCTAATCTCAGAATTTCGCATAATATTGCATTTTAAGCAAGTTTTCTTGCATTTTGTTTCGTACGAAAAATCATCGAATTTAGCAATATTTTGACGTTTCTCATCCCCTTTTCCTTTATGTGATTTAAACAAAATATCATCGAATTAGGCAATATTTTGCCGTTTTCACGTTTTTGTGAATTTTCAGTCTATGGGTATTAATTCATATATATATACGATAAAAATGATGCAAACACATAATTGATTAGATAATAACCTTAAATACTTTATTTTCAATCATCTATTTGTTTCTCGTTAAAATACTGAGTAAGATATTGAAAAGGGGAGAAGTTCGGTTTTTATTGCATATATCGACGTTTCAGCCGGATTAGAGCGGTTTTACGTGTACATCTTCCCTCGGTAATATAAACGGAAAATCAGGAACATTTCAGTTAATTCTAATGAAAACACATTGATTTTTATAATTTGTATTGGAAACAACATGGTCATATGTCTTTTCTTGGATCTAAATAATACGAAACCTCGCTCTATGATTTGAAGTTAAAATCCTCAAATATGGTTAAATAGTGACTTTTTCACGTTTTTCATGTAGTTTGATACTACGTAAATATATTCATTTTTACCAATATTTCGATTCTATTTCATGTAGTATCATGATATGTGATTTGGCCTTCAATTCTCAGAATTTTGCATAATATTGCATTTTATGCAAGTTTTCTTGCACTTTGTTTCGTACGAAAAATCATCGAATTTAGCAACATTTTGACGTTCATCATCCCCTTTTCCTTTATGTGATTTAAACAAAATATCATCGAATTAGGCAATATTTTGCCCTTTTTCCACGTTTTTGTGAATTTTCAGTCTATGGGTATTAATTCATATATATATACGATAAAAATGATGCAAACACATAATTGATTAGATAATAACCTTAAATACTTTATTTTCAATCATCTATTTGTTTCTCGTTAAAATACTGAGTAGGATATTGAAAAGGGGAGAAGTTCGGTTTTTATTGCATATATCGACGTTTCAGCCGGATTAGAGCGGTTTTACGTGTACATCTTCCCTCGGTAATATAAACGGAAAATCAGGAACATTTTAGTTAATTCTAATGAAAACACATTGATTTTTATAATTTGTATTGGAAACAACATGGTCATATGTCTTTGCTTGGATCTAAATAATACGAAACCTCGCTCTATGATTTGAAGTTAAAATCCTCAAATATGGTTAAATAGTGACTTTTTCACGTTTTTCATGTAGTTTGATACTACGTAAATATATTCATTTTTACCAATATTTCGATTCTATTTCATGTAGTATCATGATATGTGATTTGGCCTTCAATTCTCAGAATTTCGCATAATATTGCATTTTATGCAAGTTTTCTTGCACTTTGTTTCGTACGAAAAATCATCGAATTTAGCAACATTTTGACGTTCATCATCCCCTTTTCCTTTATGTGATTTAAACAAAATATCATCGAATTAGGCAATATTTTGCCCTTTTTCCACGTTTTTGTGAATTTTCAGTCTATGGGTATTAATTCATTATATATACGATAAAAATGATGCAAACACATAATTGATTAGATAATAACCTTAAATACTTCATTTTCAATCATCTATATGTTTCTCGTTAAAATACTGAGTAAGATATTGAAAAGGGGAGAAGTTCGGTTTTTATTGTATATATCGACGTTTCAGCCGGATTAGAGCGGTTTTACGTGTACATCTTCCCTCGGTAATATAAACGGAAAATCAAGAACATTTTAGTTAATTCTAATGAAAACACAATGATTTTTATCATTTGTATTGGAAACAACATTGTCATATGTCTTTTCTTGGATCTAAATAATACGAAACCTCGCTCTTTGATTTGAAGTTAAAATCCTCAAATATGGTTAATTAGTGACTTTTTTCACGTTTTTCATGTAGTTTGATACTACGTATATATATTCATTTTTACCAATATTTCGATTCTATTTCATGTCGTATCACGATATGTGATTTGGCCTTCAAATCTCAGAATTTCGCACAATATTGCATATTAAGCAATTTTTCTTGCATTTTGTTTCGTACGAAAAATCATCGAATTTAGCAACATTTTGACGTTCATCATCCCCTTTTCCTTTATGTGATTTAAACAAAATATCATCGAATTAGGCAATATTTTGCCCTTTTTCCACGTTTTTGTGAATTTTCAGTCTATGGGTATTAATTCATTATATATACGATAAAAATGACGCAAACACATAATTCATTAGATAATAACCTTAAATACTTCATTTTCAATCAACTATTTGTTTCTCGTTAAAATACTGAGTAAGATATTGAAAAGGGGAGAAGTTCTGTTTTTATTGCATATATCGACGTTTCAGCCGGAATAGAGCGATTTTCGTGTACATCTTCCATCGGTAATATAAACGGAAAATCAGGAACATTTTAGTTAATACTAATGAAAATACATTGATTTTTATCATTTGTATTGGAAACAACATTGTCATATGTCTTTTCTTGGATCTAAATAATACGAAACCTCGCTCTATGATTTGAAGTTAAAATCCTTAAATATGGTTAAATATTGACTTTTTCACGTTTTTCATGTAGTTTGATATTACGTAAATATTTTCATTTTTACCAATATTTCGATACTATTTCATGTAGTATCACGATATGTGATTTGGCCTTCAAATTTCAGAATTTCGCATAATATTGCATTTTAAGCAAGTTTTCTTGCATTTTGTTTCGTACGAAAAATCATCGAATTTAGCAATATTTTGACGTTTATCATCCCCTTTTCCTTTATGTGATTTAAACAAAATATCATCGAATTAGGCAATATTTTGCCCTTTTTCCACGTTTTTGTGAATTTTCAGTCTATGGGTATTAATTCATTATATATACGATAAAAATGACGCAAACACATAATTGATTAGATAATAACCTTAAATACTTCATTTTCAATCATCTATTTGTTTCTCGTTAAAATACTGAGTAAGATATTGAAAAGGGGAGAAGTTCTGTTTTTATTGCATATATCGACGTTTCAGCCGGAATAGAGCGATTTTCGTGTACATCTTCCATCGGTAATATAAACGGAAAATCAGGAACATTTTAGTTAATACTAATGAAATAACATTGATTTTAATCATTTGTATTGGAAATAACATTGTCATATGTCTTTTCTTGGATCTAAATAATACGAAACCTCGCTCTATGATTTGAAGTTAAAATCCTCACATATGGTTAAATATTGACTTTTTTCACGTTTTTCATGTAGTTTGATATTACGTAAATATATTCATTTTTACCAATATTTCGATACTATTTCATGTAGTATCACGATATGTGATTTGGCCTTCAAATCTCAGAATTTCGCATAATATTGCATTTTAAGCAAGTTTTCATGCATTTTGTTTCGTACGAAAAATCATCAAATTTAGCAATATTTTGACGTTTATCATCCCATTTTCCTTTATGTGACTTAAACAAAATATCATCGAATTAGGCAATATTTTGCCGTTTTCCACGTTTTTGTGAATTTACAGTCTATGGGTATTAATTCATACATATACGATAAAAATGATACAAACACATTATTGATTAGATAATAACCTTAAATACTTCATTTTCAATCATCTATATGTTTCTCGTTAAAATACTGAGTAAGATATTGAAAAGGGGAGAAGTTCGGTTTTTATTGCATATATCGACGTTTCAGCTGGATTAGAGCGGTTTTACGTGTACATCTTCCCTCGGAAATATAAACGGAAAATCAAGAACATTTTAGTTAATTCTAATAAAAACACAATGATTTTTATCATTTGTATTGGAAACAACTTTGTCATATGTCTTTTCTTGGATCTAAATAATACGAAACCTCGCTCTTTGATTTGAAGTTAAAATCCTCAAATATGGTTAATTAGTGACTTTTTTCACGTTTTTCATGTAGTTTGATACTACGTATATATATTCATTTTTACCAATATTTCGATTCTATTTCATGTCGTATCACGATATGTGATTTGGCCTTCAAATCTCAGAATTTCGCATAATATTGCATATTAAGCAAGTTTTCTTGCATTTTGTTTCGTACGAAAAATCATCGAATTTAGCAATATTTTGACGTTTATCATCCCCTTTTCCTTTATGTGATTTAAACAAAATATCATCGAATTAGGCAATATTTTGCCGTTTTCACGTTTTTGTGAATTTTCAGTCTATGGGTATTAATTCATATATATATATATACGATAAAAATGATGCAAACACATAATTGATTAGATAATAACCTTAAATACTTTATTTTCAATCATCTATTTGTTTCTCGTTAAAATACTGAGTAAGATATTGAAAAGGGGAGAAGTTCGGTTTTTATTGCATATATCGACGTTTCAGCCGGATTAGAGCGGTTTTACGTGTACATCTTCCCTCGGTAATATAAACGGAAAATCAGGAACATTTCAGTTAATTCTAATGAAAACACATTGATTTTTATAATTTGTATTGGAAACAACATGGTCATATGTCTTTTCTTGGATCTAAATAATACGAAACCTCGCTCTATGATTTGAAGTTAAAATCCTCAAATATGGTTAAATAGTGACTTTTTCACGTTTTTCATGTAGTTTGATACTACGTAAATATATTCATTTTTACCAATATTTCGATTCTATTTCATGTAGTATCATGATATGTGATTTGGCCTTCAATTCTCAGAATTTCGCATAATATTGCATTTTATGCAAGTTTTCTTGCACTTTGTTTCGTACGAAAAATCATCGAATTTAGCAACATTTTGACGTTCATCATCCCCTTTTCCTTTATGTGATTTAAACAAAATATCATCGAATTAGGCAATATTTTGCCCTTTTTCCACGTTTTGTGAATTTTCAGTCTATGGGTATTAATTCATATATATATACGATAAAAATGATGCAAACACATAATTGATTAGATAATAACCTTAAATACTTTATTTTCAATCATCTATTTGTTTCTCGTTAAAATACTGAGTAAGATATTGAAAAGGGGAGAAGTTCGGTTTTTATTGCATATATCGACGTTTCAGCCGGATTAGAGCGGTTTTACGTGTACATCTTCCCTCGGTAATATAAACGGAAAATCAGGAACATTTTAGTTAATTCTAATGAAAACACATTGATTTTTATAATTTGTATTGGAAACAACATGGTCATATGTCTTTTCTTGGATCTAAATAATACGAAACCTCGCTCTATGATTTGAAGTTAAAATCCTCAAATATGGTTAAATAGTGACTTTTTCACGTTTTTCATGTAGTTTGATACTACGTAAATATATTCATTTTTACCAATATTTCGATTCTATTTCATGTAATATCATGATATGTGATTTGGCCTTCAATTCTCAGAATTTCGCATAATATTGCATTTTATGCAAGTTTTCTTGCACTTTGTTTCGTACGAAAAATCATCGAATTTAGCAACATTTTGACGTTCATCATCCCCTTTTCCTTTATGTGATTTAAACAAAATATCATCGAATTAGGCAATATTTTGCCCTTTTTCCACGTTTTTGTGAATTTTCAGTCTATGGGTATTAATTCATTATATATACGATAAAAATGACGCAAACACATAATTGATTAGATAATAACCTTAAATACTTCATTTTCAATCATCTATATGTTTCTCGTTAAAATACTGAGTAAGATATTGAAAAGGGGAGAAGTTCGGTTTTTATTGCATATATCGACGTTTCAGCCGGATTAGAGCGGTTTTACGTGTACATCTTCCCTCGGTAATATAAACGGAAAATCAAGAACATTTTAGTTAATTCTAATGAAAACACAATGATTTTTATCATTTGTATTGGAAACAACATTGTCATATGTCTTTTCTTGGATCTAAATAATACGAAACCTCGCTCTTTGATTTGAAGTTAAAATCCTCAAATATGGTTAATTAGTGACTTTTTTCACGTTTTTCATATAGTTTGATACTACGTATATATATTCATTTTTACCAATATTTCGATTCTATTTCATGTCGTATCACGATATGTGATTTGGCCTTCAAATCTCAGAATTTCGCACAATATTGCATATTAAGCAATTTTTCTTGCATTTTGTTTCGTACGAAAAATCATCGAATTTAGCAATATTTTGACGTTTTTCATCCCCTTTTCCTTTATTTGATTTAAACAAAATATCATCGAATTAGGCAATATTTTGCCGTTTTTCCACGTTTTTGTGAATTTTCAGTCTATGGGTATTAATTCATTATATATACGATAAAAATGACGCAAACACATAATTCATTAAATAATAACCTTAAATACTTCATTTTCAATCAACTATTTGTTTCTCGTTAAAATACTGAGTAAGATATTGAAAAGGGGAGAAGTTCTGTTTTTATTGCATATATCGACGTTTCAGCCGGAATAGAGCGATTTTCGTGTACATCTTCCATCGGTAATATAAACGGAAAATCAGGAACATTTTAGTTAATACTAATGAAAATACATTGATTTTTATCATTTGTATTGGAAACAACATTGTCATATGTCTTTTCTTGGATCTAAATAATACGAAACCTCGCTCTATGATTTGAAGTTAAAATCCTTAAATATGGTTAAATATTGACTTTTTCACGTTTTTCATGTAGTTTGATATTACGTAAATATATTCATTTTTACCAATATTTCGATACTATTTCATGTAGTATCACGATATGTGATTTGGCCTTCAAATCTCAGAATTTCGCATAATATTGCATTTTAAGCAAGTTTTCTTGCATTTTGTTTCGTACGAAAAATCATCGAATTTAGCAATATTTTGACGTTTATCATCCCCTTTTCCTTTATGTGATTTAAACAAAATATCATCGAATTAGGCAATATTTTGCCCTTTTTCCACGTTTTTGTGAATTTTCAGTCTATGGGTATTAATTCATTATATATACGATAAAAATGACGGAAACACATAATTGATTAGATAATAACCTTAAATACTTCATTTTCAATCATCTATTAGTTTCTCGTTAAAATACTGAGTAAGATATTAAAAAGGGGAGAAGTTCTGTTTTTATTGCATATATCGACGTTTCAGCCGGAATAGAGCGATTTTCGTGTACATCTTCCATCGGTAATATAAACGGAAAATCAGGAACATTTTAGTTAATACTAATGAAAAAACATTGATTTTAATCATTTGTATTGGAAATAACATTGTCATATGTCTTTTCTTGGATCTAAATAATACGAAACCTCGCTCTATGATTTGAAGTTAAAATCCTCACATATGGTTAAATATTGACTTTTTTCACGTTTTTCGATATTACGTAAATATATTCATTTTTACCAATATTTCGATACTATTTCATGTAGTATCACGATATGTTATTTGGCCTTCAAATCTCAGAATTTCGCATAATATTGCATTTTAAGCAAGTTTTCATGCATTTTGTTTCGTACGAAAAATCATCGAATTTAGCAATATTTTGACGTTTATCATCCCATTTTCCTTTATGTGACTTAAAGAAAATATCATCGAATTAGGCAATATTTTGCCGTTTTTCCACGTTTTTGTGAATTTTCAGTCTATGGGTATTAATTCATTATATATACGATAAAAATGACGCAAACACATAATTCATTAGATAATAACCTTAAATACTTCATTTTCAATCAACTGTTTGTTTCTCGTTAAAATACTGAGTAAGATATTGAAAAGGGAAGAAGTTCGGTTTTTATTGCATATATCGACGTTTCAGCCGGATTAGAGCGGTTTTACGTGTACATCTTCCCTCGGTAATATAAACGGAAAATCAGGAACATTTTAGTTAATTCTAATGAAAACACATTGATTTTTATAATTTGTATTGGAAACAACATGGTCATATGTCTTTTCTTGGATCTAAATAATACGAAACCTCGCTCTATGATTTGAAGTTAAAATCCTCAAATATGGTTAAATAGTGACTTTTTCACGTTTTTCATGTAGTTTGATACTACGTAAATATATTCATTTTTACCAATATTTCGATTCTATTTCATGTAGTATCATGATATGTGATTTGGCCTTCAATTCACAGAATTTCGTATAATATTGCATTTTATGCAAGTTTTCTTGCACTTTGTTTCGTACGAAAAATCATCGCATTTAGCAACATTTTGACGTTCATCATCCCCTTTTCCTTTATGTGATTTAAACAAAATATCATCGAATTAGGCAATATTTTGCCCTTTTTCCACGTTTTTGTGAATTTTCAGTCTATGGGTATTAATTCATTATATATACGATAAAAATGACGCAAACACATAATTGATTAGATAATAACCTTAAATACTTCATTTTCAATCATCTATATGTTTCTCGTTAAAATACTGAGTAAGATATTGAAAAGGGGAGAAGTTCGGTTTTTATTGCATATATCGACGTTTCAGCCGGATTAGAGCGGTTTTACGTGTACATCTTCCCTCGGTAATATAAACGGAAAATCAAGAACATTTTAGTTAATTCTAATGAAAACACAATGATTTTTATCATTTGTATTGGAAACAACATTGTCATATGTCTTTTCTTGGATCTAAATAATACGAAACCTCGCTCTATGATTTGAAGTTAAAATCCTCAAATATGGTTAAATAGTGACTTTTTCACGTTTTTCATGTAGTTTGATACTACGTAAATATATTCATTTTTACCAATATTTCGATTCTATTTCATGTAGTATCATGATATGTGATTTGGCCTTCAATTCTCAGAATTTCGCATAATATTGCATTTTATGCAAGTTTTCTTGCACTTTGTTTCGTACGAAAAATCATCGAATTTAGCAACATTTTGACGTTCATCATCCCCTTTTCCTTTATGTGATTTAAACAAAATATCATCGAATTAGGCAATATTTTGCCCTTTTTCCACGTTTTTGTGAATTTTCAGTCTATGGGTATTAATTCATTATATATACGATAAAAATGACGCAAACACATAATTGATTAGATAATAACCTTAAATACTTCATTTTCAATCATCTATATGTTTCTCGTTAAAATACTGAGTAAGATATTGAAAAGGGGAGAAGTTCGGTTTTTATTGCATATATCGACGTTTCAGCCGGATTAGAGCGGTTTTACGTGTACATCTTCCCTCGGTAATATAAACGGAAAATCAAGAACATTTTAGTTAATTCTAATGAAAACACAATGATTTTTATCATTTGTATTGGAAACAACATTGTCATATGTCTTTTCTTGGATCTAAATAATACGAAACCTCGCTCTTTGATTTGAAGTTAAAATCCTCAAATATGGTTAATTAGTGACTTTTTTCACGTTTTTCATGTAGTTTGATACTACGTATATATATTCATTTTTACCAATATTTCGATTCTATTTCATGTCGTATCACGATATGTGATTTAGCCTTCAAATCTCAGAATTTCGCACAATATTGCATATTAAGCAATTTTTCTTGCATTTTGTTTCGTACGAAAAATCATCGAATTTAGCAATATTTTGACGTTTATCATCCCCTTTTCCTTTATTTGATTTAAACAAAATATCATCGAATTAGGCAATATTTTGCCGTTTTTCCACGTTTTTGTGAATTTTCAGTCTATGGGTATTAATTCATTATATATACGATAAAAATGACGCAAACACATAATTCATTAAATAATAACCTTAAATACTTCATTTTCAATCAACTATTTGTTTCTCGTTAAAATACTGAGTAAGATATTGAAAAGGGGAGAAGTTCTGTTTTTATTGCATATATCGACGTTTCAGCCGGAATAGAGCGATTTTCGTGTACATCTTCCATCGGTAATATAAACGGAAAATCAGGAACATTTTAGTTAATACTAATGAAAATACATTGATTTTTATCATTTGTATTGGAAACAACATTGTCATATGTCTTTTCTTGGATCTAAATAATACGAAACCTCGCTCTATGATTTGAAGTTAAAATCCTTAAATATGGTTAAATATTGACTTTTTCACGTTTTTCATGTAGTTTGATATTACGTAAATATATTCATTTTTACCAATATTTCGATACTATTTCATGTAGTATCACGATATGTGATTTGGCCTTCAAATCTCAGAATTTCGCATAATATTGCATTTTAAGCAAGTTTTCATGCATTTTGTTTCGTACGAAAAATCATCGAATTTAGCAATATTTTGACGTTTATCATCCCCTTTTCCTTTATGTGATTTAAACAAAATATCATCGAATTAGGCAATATTTTGCCCTTTTTCCACGTTTTTGTGAATTTTCAGTCTATGGGTATTAATTCATTATATATACGATAAAAATGACGCAAACACATAATTGATTAGATAATAACCTTAAATACTTCATTTTCAATCATCTATTTGTTTCTCGTTAAAATACTGAGTAAGATATTGAAAAGGGGAGAAGTTCTGTTTTTATTGCATATATCGACGTTTCAGCCGGAATAGAGCGATTTTCGTGTACATCTTCCGTCGGTAATATAAACGGAAAATCAGGAACATTTTAGTTAATACTAATGAAATAACATTGATTTTAATCATTTGTATTGGAAATAACATTGTCATATGTCTTTTCTTGGATCTAAATAATACGAAACCTCGCTCTATGATTTGAAGTTAAAATCCTCACATTATGGTTAAATATTGACTTTTTTCACGTTTTTCATGTAGTTTGATATTACGTAAATATATTCATTTTTACCAATATTTCGATACTATTTCATGTAGTATCACGATATGTGATTTGGCCTTCAAATCTCAGAATTTCGCATAATATTGCATTTTAAGCAAGTTTTCATGCATTTTGTTTCGTACGAAAAATCATCGAATTTAGCAATATTTTGACGTTTATCATCCCATTTTCCTTTATGTGACTTAAACAAAATATCATCGAATTAGGCAATATTTTGCCGTTTTCCACGTTTTTGTGAATTTACAGTCTATGGGTATTAATTCATACATATACGATAAAAATGATACAAACACATTATTGATTAGATAATAAAATTAAATACTTCATTTTCAATCATCTATATGTTTCTCGTTAAAATACTGAGTAAGATATTGAAAAGGGAAGAAGTTCGGTTTTTATTGCATATATCGACGTTTCAGCTGGATTAGAGCGGTTTTACGTGTACATCTTCCCTCGGAAATATAAACGGAAAATCAAGAACATTTTAGTTAATTCTAATAAAAACACAATGATTTTTATCATTTGTATTGGAAACAACTTTGTCATATGTCTTTTCTTGGATCTAAATAATACGAAACCTCGCTCTTTGATTTGAAGTTAAAATCCTCAAATATGGTTAATTAGTGACTTTTTTCACGTTTTTCATGTAGTTTGATACTACGTATATATATTCATTTTTACCAATATTTCGATTCTATTTCATGTCGTATCACGATATGTGATTTGGCCTTCAAATCTCAGAATTTCGCACAATATTGCATATTAAGCAATTTTTCTTGCATTTTGTTTCGTACGAAAAATCATCGAATTTAGCAATATTTTGACGTTTATCATCCCCTTTTCCTTTATTTGATTTAAACAAAATATCATCGAATTAGGCAATATTTTGCCGTTTTTCCACGTTTTTGTGAATTTTCAGTCTATGGGCATTAATTCATTATATATACGATAAAAATGACGCAAACACATAATTCATTAGATAATAACCTTAAATACTTCATTTTCAATCAACTATTTGTTTCTCGTTAAAATACTGAGTAAGATATTGAAAAGGGGAGAAGTTCTGTTTTTATTGCATATATCGACGTTTCAGCCGGAATAGAGCGATTTTCGTGTACATCTTCCATCGGTAATATAAACGGAAAATCAGGAACATTTTAGTTAATACTAATGAAAATACATTGATTTTTATCATTTGTATTGGAAACAACATTGTCATATGTCTTTTCTTGGATCTAAATAATACGAAACCTCGCTCTATGATTTGAAGTTAAAATCCTTAAATATGGTTAAATATTGACTTTTTCACGTTTTTCATGTAGTTTGATATTACGTAAATATATTCATTTTTACCAATATTTCGATACTATTTCATGTAGTATCACGATATGTGATTTGGCCTTCAAATCTCAGAATTTCGCATAATATTGCATTTTAAGCAAGTTTTCTTGCATTTTGTTTCGTACGAAAAATCATCGAATTTAGCAATATTTTGACGTTTATCATCCCCTTTTCCTTTATGTGATTTAAACAAAATATCATCGAATTAGGCAATATTTTGCCGTTTTCACGTTTTTGTGAATTTTCAGTCTATGGGTATTAATTCATATATATATATATACGATAAAAATGATGCAAACACATAATTGATTAGAAAATAACCTTAAATACTTTATTTTCAATCATCTATTTGTTTCTCGTTAAAATACTGAGTAAGATATTGAAAAGGGGAGAAGTTCGGTTTTTATTGCATATATCGACGTTTCAGCCGGATTAGAGCGGTTTTACGTGTACATCTTCCCTCGGTAATATAAACGGAAAATCAGGAACATTTCAGTTAATTCTAATGAAAACACATTGATTTTTATAATTTGTATTGGAAACAACATGGTCATATGTCTTTTCTTGGATCTAAATAATACGAAACCTCGCTCTATGATTTGAAGTTAAAATCCTCAAATATGGTTAAATAGTGACTTTTTCACGTTTTTCATGTAGTTTGATACTACGTAAATATATTCATTTTTACCAATATTTCGATTCTATTTCATGTAGTATCATGATATGTGATTTGGCCTTCAATTCTAAGAATTTCGCATAATATTGCATTTTATGCAAGTTTTCTTGCACTTTGTTTCGTACGAAAAATCATCGAATTTAGCAACATTTTGACGTTCATCATCCCCTTTTCCTTTATGTGATTTAAACAAAATATCATCGAATTAGGCAATATTTTGCCCTTTTTCCACGTTTTGTGAATTTTCAGTCTTTGGGTATTAATTCATATATATATACGATAAAAATGATGCAAACACATAATTGATTAGATAATAACCTTAAATACTTTATTTTCAATCATCTATTTGTTTCTCGTTAAAATACTGTGTAAGATATTGAAAAGGGGAGAAGTTCGGTTTTTATTGCATATATCGACGTTTCAGCCGGATTAGAGCGGCTTTACGTGTACATCTTCCCTCGGTAATATAAACGGAAAATCAGGAACATTTTAGTTAATTCTAATGAAAACACATTGATTTTTATAATTTGTATTGGAAACAACATGGTCATATGTCTTTTCTTGGATCTAAATAATACGAAACCTCGCTCTATGATTTGAAGTTAAAATCCTCAAATATGGTTAAATAGTGACTTTTTCACGTTTTTCATGTAGTTTGATACTACGTAAATATATTCATTTTTACCAATATTTCGATTCTATTTCATGTAATATCATGATATGTGATTTGGCCTTCAATTCTCAGAATTTCGCATAATATTGCATTTTATGCAAGTTTTCTTGCACTTTGTTTCGTACGAAAAATCATCGAATTTAGCAACATTTTGACGTTCATCCTCCCCTTTTCCTTTATGTGATTTAAACAAAATATCATCGAATTAGGCAATATTTTGCCCTTTTTCCACGTTTTTGTGAATTTTCAGTCTATGGGTATTAATTCATTATATATACGATAAAAATGACGCAAACACATAATTGATTAGATAATAACCTTAAATACTTCATTTTCAATCATCTATATGTTTCTCGTTAAAATACTGAGTAAGATATTGAAAAGGGGAGAAGTTCGGTTTTTATTCCATATATCGACGTTTCAGCCGGATTAGAGCGGTTTTACGTGTACATCTTCCCTCGGTAATATAAACGGAAAATCAAGAACATTTTAGTTAATTCTAATGAAAACACAATGATTTTTATCATTTGTATTGGAAACAACATTGTCATATGTCTTTTCTTGGATCTAAATAATACGAAACCTCGCTCTTTGATTTGAAGTTAAAATCCTCAAATATGGTTAATTAGTGACTTTTTTCACGTTTTTCATATAGTTTGATACTACGTATATATATTCATTTTTACCAATATTTCGATTCTATTTCATGTCGTATCACGATATGTGATTTGGCCTTCAAATCTCAGAATTTCGCACAATATTGCATATTAAGCAATTTTTCTTGCATTTTGTTTCGTACGAAAAATCATCGAATTTAGCAATATTTTGACGTTTTTCATCCCCTTTTCCTTTATTTGATTTAAACAAAATATCATCGAATTAGGCAATATTTTGCCGTTTTTCCACGTTTTTGTGAATTTTCAGTCTATGGGTATTAATTCATTATATATACGATAAAAATGACGCAAACACATAATTCATTAAATAATAACCTTAAATACTTCATTTTCAATCAACTATTTGTTTCTCGTTAAAATACTGAGTAAGATATTGAAAAGGGGAGAAGTTCTGTTTTTATTGCATATATCGACGTTTCAGCCGGAATAGAGCGATTTTCGTGTACATCTTCCATCGGTAATATAAACGGAAAATCAGGAACATTTTAGTTAATACTAATGAAAATACATTGATTTTTATCATTTGTATTGGAAACAACATTGTCATATGTCTTTTCTTGGATCTAAATAATACGAAACCTCGCTCTATGATTTGAAGTTAAAATCCTTAAATATGGTTAAATATTGACTTTTTCACGTTTTTCATGTAGTTTGATATTACGTAAATATATTCATTTTTACCAATATTTCGATACTATTTCATGTAGTATCACGATATGTGATTTGGCCTTCAAATCTCAGAATTTCGCATAATATTGCATTTTAAGCAAGTTTTCTTGCATTTTGTTTCGTACGAAAAATCATCGAATTTAGCAATATTTTGACGTTTATCATCCCCTTTTCCTTTATGTGATTTAAACAAAATATCATCGAATTAGGCAATATTTTGCCCTTTTTCCACGTTTTTGTGAATTTTCAGTCTATGGGTATTAATTCATTATATATACGATAAAAATGACGCAAACACATAATTGATTAGATAATAACCTTAAATACTTCATTTTCAATCATCTATTAGTTTCTCGTTAAAATACTGAGTAAGATATTGAAAAGGGGAGAAGTTCTGTTTTTATTGCATATATCGACGTTTCAGCCGGAATAGAGCGATTTTCGTGTACATCTTCCATCGGTAATATAAACGGAAAATCAGGAACATTTTAGTTAATACTAATGAAAAAACATTGATTTTAATCATTTGTATTGGAAATAACATTGTCATATGTCTTTTCTTGGATCTAAATAATACGAAACCTCGCTCTATGATTTGAAGTTAAAATCCTCACATATGGTTAAATATTGACTTTTTTCACGTTTTTCGATATTACGTAAATATATTCATTTTTACCAATATTTCGATACTATTTCATGTAGTATCACGATATGTTATTTGGCCTTCAAATCTCAGAATTTCGCATAATATTGCATTTTAAGCAAGTTTTCATGCATTTTGTTTCGTACGAAAAATCATCGAATTTAGCAATATTTTGACGTTTATCATCCCATTTTCCTTTATGTGACTTAAAGAAAATATCATCGAATTAGGCAATATTTTGCCGTTTTTCCACGTTTTTGTGAATTTTCAGTCTATGGGTATTAATTCATTATATATACGATAAAAATGACGCAAACACATAATTCATTAGATAATAACCTTAAATACTTCATTTTCAATCAACTCATTGTTTCTCGTTAAAATACTGAGTAAGATATTGAAAAGGGAAGAAGTTCGGTTTTTATTGCATATATCGACGTTTCAGCCGGATTAGAGCGGTTTTACGTGTACATCTTCCCTCGGTAATATAAACGGAAAATCAGGAACATTTTAGTTAATTCTAATGAAAACACATTGATTTTTATAATTTGTATTGGAAACAACATGGTCATATGTCTTTTCTTGGATCTAAATAATACGAAACCTCGCTCTATGATTTGAAGTTAAAATCCTCAAATATGGTTAAATAGTGACTTTTTCACGTTTTTCATGTAGTTTGATACTACGTAAATATATTCATTTTTACCAATATTTCGATTCTATTTCATGTAGTATCATGATATGTGATTTGGCCTTCAATTCACAGAATTTCGTATAATATTGCATTTTATGCAAGTTTTCTTGCACTTTGTTTCGTACGAAAAATCATCGCATTTAGCAACATTTTGACGTTCATCATCCCCTTTTCCTTTATGTGATTTAAACAAAATATCATCGAATTAGGCAATATTTTGCCCTTTTTCCACGTTTTTGTGAATTTTCAGTCTATGGGTATTAATTCATTATATATACGATAAAAATGACGCAAACACATAATTGATTAGATAATAACCTTAAATACTTCATTTTCAATCATCTATATGTTTCTCGTTAAAATACTGAGTAAGATATTGAAAAGGGGAGAAGTTCGGTTTTTATTGCATATATCGACGTTTCAGCCGGATTAGAGCGGTTTTACGTGTACATCTTCCCTCGGTAATATAAACGGAAAATCAAGAACATTTTAGTTTATTCTAATGAAAACACAATGATTTTTATCATTTGTATTGGAAACAACATTGTCATATGTCTTTTCTTGGATCTAAATAATACGAAACCTCGCTCTATGATTTGAAGTTAAAATCCTCAAATATGGTTAAATAGTGACTTTTTCACGTTTTTCATGTAGTTTGATACTACGTAAATATATTCATTTTTACCAATATTTCGATTCTATTTCATGTAGTATCATGATATGTGATTTGGCCTTCAATTCTCAGAATTTCGCATAATATTGCATTTTATGCAAGTTTTCTTGCACTTTGTTTCGTACGAAAAATCATCGAATTTAGCAACATTTTGACGTTCATCATCCCCTTTTCCTTTATGTGATTTAAACAAAATATCATCGAATTAGGCAATATTTTGCCCTTCTTCCACGTTTTTGTGAATTTTCAGTCTATGGGTATTAATTCATTATATATACGATAAAAATGACGCAAACACATAATTGATTAGATAATAACCTTAAATACTTCATTTTCAATCATCTATATGTTTCTCGTTAAAATACTGAGTAAGATATTGAAAAGGGGAGAAGTTCGGTTTTTATTGCATATATCGACGTTTCAGCCGGATTAGAGCGGTTTTACGTGTACATCTTCCCTCGGTAATATAAACGGAAAATCAAGAACATTTTAGTTAATTCTAATGAAAACACAATGATTTTTATCATTTGTATTGGAAACAACATTGTCATATGTCTTTTCTTGGATCTAAATAATACGAAACCTCGCTCTTTGATTTGAAGTTAAAATCCTCAAATATGGTTAATTAGTGACTTTTTTCACGTTTTTCATGTAGTTTGATACTACGTATATATATTCATTTTTACCAATATTTCGATTCTATTTCATGTCGTATCACGATATGTGATTTTGCCTTCAAATCTCAGAATTTCGCACAATATTGCATATTAAGCAATTTTTCTTGCATTTTGTTTCGTACGAAAAATCATCGAATTTAGCAATATTTTGACGTTTATCATCCCCTTTTCCTTTATTTGATTTAAACAAAATATCATCGAATTAGGCAATATTTTGCCGTTTTTCCACGTTTTTATGAATTTTCAGTCTATGGGTATTAATTCATTATATATACGATAAAAATGACGCAAACACATAATTCATTAAATAATAACCATAAATACTTCATTTTCAATCAACTATTTGTTTCTCGTTAAAATACTGAGTAAGATATTGAAAAGGGGAGAAGTTCTGTTTTTATTGCATATATCGACGTTTCAGCCGGAATAGAGCGATTTTCGTGTACATCTTCCATCGGTAATATAAACGGAAAATCAGGAACATTTTAGTTAATACTAATGAAAATACATTGATTTTTATCATTTGTATTGGAAACAACATTGTCATATGTCTTTTCTTGGATCTAAATAATACGAAACCTCGCTCTATGATTTGAAGTTAAAATCCTTAAATATGGTTAAATATTGACTTTTTCACGTTTTTCATGTAGTTTGATATTACGTAAATATATTCATTTTTACCAATATTTCGATACTATTTCATGTAGTATCACGATATGTGATTTGGCCTTCAAATCTCAGAATTTCGCATAATATTGCATTTTAAGCAAGTTTTCATGCATTTTGTTTCGTACGAAAAATCATCGAATTTAGCAATATTTTGACGTTTATCATCCCATTTTCCTTTATGTGACTTAAAGAAAATATCATCGAATTAGGCAATATTTTGCCGTTTTTCCACGTTTTTGTGAATTTTCAGTCTATGGGTATTAATTCATTATATATACGATAAAAATGACGCAAACACATAATTCATTAGATAATAACCTTAAATACTTCATTTTCAATCAACTATTTGTTTCTCGTTAAAATACTGAGTAAGATATTGAAAAGGGAAGAAGTTCGGTTTTTATTGCATATATCGACGTTTCAGCCGGATTAGAGCGGTTTTACGTGTACATCTTCCCTCGGTAATATAAACGGAAAATCAGGAACATTTTAGTTAATTCTAATGAAAACACATTGATTTTTATAATTTGTATTGGAAACAACATGGTCATATGTCTTTTCTTGGATCTAAATAATACGAAACCTCGCTCTATGATTTGAAGTTAAAATCCTCAAATATGGTTAAATAGTGTCTTTTTCACGTTTTTCATGTAGTTTGATACTACGTAAATATATTCATTTTTACCAATATTTCGATTCTATTTCATGTAGTATCATGATATGTGATTTGACCTTCAATTCACAGAATTTCGCATAATATTGCATTTTATGCAAGTTTTCTTGCACTTTGTTTCGTACGAAAAATCATCGCATTTAGCAACATTTTGACGTTCATCATCCCCTTTTCCTTTATGTGATTTAAACAAAATATCATCGAATTAGGCAATATTTTGCCCTTTTTCCACGTTTTTGTGAATTTTCAGTCTGTGGGTATTAATTCATTATATATACGATAAAAATGACGCAAACACATAATTGATTAGATAATAACCTTAAATACTTCATTTTCAATCATCTATATGTTTCTCGTTAAAATACTGAGTAAGATATTGAAAAGGGGAGAAGTTCGGTTTTTATTGCATATATCGACGTTTCAGCCGGATTAGAGCGGTTTTACGTGTACATCTTCCCTCGGTAATATAAACGGAAAATCAAGAACATTTTAGTTAATTCTAATGAAAACACAATGATTTTTATCATTTGTATTGGAAACAACATTGTCATATGTCTTTTCTTGGATCTAAATAATACGAAACCTCGCTCTATGATTTGAAGTTAAAATCCTCAAATATGGTTAAATAGTGACTTTTTCACGTTTTTCATGTAGTTTGATACTACGTAAATATATTCATTTTTACCAATATTTCGATTCTATTTCATGTAGTATCATGATATGTGATTTGGCCTTCAATTCTCAGAATTTCGCATTATATTGCATTTTATGCAAGTTTTCTTGCACTTTGTTTCGTACGAAAAATCATCGCATTTAGCAACATTTTGACGTTCATCATCCCCTTTTCCTTTATGTGATTTAAACAAAATATCATCGAATTAGGCAATATTTTACCCTTTTTCTACGTTTTTGTGAATTTTCAGTCTATGGGTATTAATTCATTATATATACAATAAAAATGACGCAAACACATAATTGATTAGATAATAACCTTAAATACTTCATTTTCAATCATCTATATGTTTCTCGTTAAAATACTGAGTAAGATATTGAAAAGGGGAGAAGTTCGGTTTTTATTGCATATATCGACGTTTCAGCCGGATTAGAGCGGTTTTACGTGTACATCTTCCCTCGGTAATATAAACGGAAAATCAAGAACATTTTAGTTAATTCTAATGAAAACACAATGATTTTTATCATTTGTATTGGAAACAACATTGTCATATGTCTTTTCTTGGATCTAAATAATACGAAACCTCGCTCTTTGATTTGAAGTTAAAATCCTCAAATATGGTTAATTAGTGACTTTTTTCACGTTTTTCATGTAGTTTGATACTACGTATATATATTCATTTTTACCAATATTTCGATTCTATTTCATGTCGTATCACGATATGTGATTTGGCCTTCAAATCTCAGAATTTCGCACAATATTGCATATTAAGCAATTTTTCTTGCATTTTGTTTCGTACGAAAAATCATCGAATTTAGCAATATTTTGACGTTTATCATCCCCTTTTCCTTTATGTGACTTAAAGAAAATATCATCGAATTAGGCAATATTTTGCCGTTTTTCCACGTTTTTGTGAATTTTCAGTCTATGGGTATTAATTCATTATATATACGATAAAAATGACGCAAACACATAATTCATTAGATAATAACCTTAAATACTTCATTTTCAATCAACTATTTGTTTCTCGTTAAAATACTGAGTAAGATATTGAAAAGGGGAGAAGTTCTGTTTTTATTGCATATATCGACGTTTCAGCCGGAATAGAGCGATTTTCGTGTATTTTTCCCTCGGTAATATAAACGGAAAATCAGGAACATTTCAGTTAATTCTAATGAAAACACATTGATTTTTATAATTTGTATTGGAAACAACATGGTCATATGTCTTTTCTTGGATCTAAATAATACGAAACCTCGCTCTATGATTTGAAGTTAAAATCCTCAAATATGGTTAAATAGTGACTTTTTCACGTTTTTCATGTAGTTTTATACTACGTAAATATATTCATTTTTACCAATATTTCGATTCTATTTCATGTAGTATCATGATATGTGATTTGGCCTTCAATTCTCAGAATTTCGCATAATATTGCATTTTATGCAAGTTTTCTTGCACTTTGGTTCGTACGAAAAATCATCGAATTTAGCAACATTTTGACGTTCATCATCCCCTTTTCCTTTATGTGATTTAAACAAAATATCATCGAATTAGGCAATATTTTGCCCTTTTTCCACGTTTTTGTGAATTTTCAGTCTATGGGTATTAATTCATATATATATACGATAAAAATGAGGCAAACACATAATTGATTAGATAATAACCTTAAATACTTTATTTTCAATCATCTATTTGTTTCTCGTTAAAATACTGAGTAAGATATTGAAAAGGGGAGAAGTTCGGTTTTTATTGCATATATCGACGTTTCAGCCGGATTAGAGCGGTTTTACGTGTACATCTTCCCTCGGTAATATAAACGGAAAATCAGGAACATTTTAGTTAATTCTAATGAAAACACATTGATTTTTATAATTTGTATTGGAAACAACATGGTCATATGTCTTTTCTTGGATCTAAATAATACGAAACCTCGCTCTATGATTTGAAGTTAAAATCCTCAAATATGGTTAAATAGTGACTTTTTCACGTTTTTCATGTAGTTTGATACTACGTAAATATATTCATTTTTACCAATATTTCGATTCTATTTCATGTAGTATCATGATATGTGATTTGGCCTTCAATTCTCAGAATTTCGCATAATATTGCATTTTATGCAAGTTTTCTTGCACTTTGTTTCGTACGAAAAATCATCGAATTTAGCAACATTTTGACGTTCATCATCCCCTTTTCCTTTATGTGATTTAAACAAAATATCATCGAATTAGGCAATATTTTGCCGTTTTTCCACGTTTTTGTGAATTTTCAGTCTATGGGTATTAATTCATTATATATACGATAAAAATGACGCAAACACATAATTGATTAGATAATAACCTTAAATACTTCATTTTCAATCATCTATATGTTTCTCGTTAAAATACTGAGTAAGATATTGAAAAGGGGAGAAGTTCTGTTTTTATTGCATATATCGACGTTTCAGCCGGAATAGAGCGATTTTCGTGTACATCTTCCATCGGTAATATAAACGGAAAATCAGGAACATTTTAGTTAATACTAATGAAAATACATTGATTTTTATCATATGTATTGGAAACAACATTGTCATATGTCTTTTCTTGGATCTAAATAATACGAAACCTCGCTCTATGATTTGAAGTTAAAATCCTTAAATATGGTTATATATTGACTTTTTCACGTTTTTCATGTAGTTCGATATTACGTAAATATATTCATTTTTACCAATATTTCGATACTATTTCATGTAGTATCACGATATGTGATTTGGCCATCAAATCTCAGAATTTCGCATAATATTGCATTTTAAGCAAGTTTTCTTGCATTTTGTTTCGTACGAAAAATCATCGAATTTAGCAATATTTTGACGTTTATCATCCCCTTTTCCTTTATGTGATTTAAACAAAATATCATCGAATTAGGCAATATTTTGCCCTTTTTCCACGTTTTTGTGAATTTTCAGTCTATGGGTATTAATTCATTATATATACGATAAAAATGACGCAAACACATAATTGATTAGATAATAACCTTAAATACTTCATTTTCAATCATCTATTTGTTTCTCGTTAAAATACTGAGTAAGATATTGAAAAGGGGAGAAGTTCTGTTTTTATTGCATATATCGACGTTTCAGCCGGAATAGAGCGATTTTCGTGTACATCTTCCATCGGTAATATAAACGGAAAATCAGGAACATTTTAGTTAATACTAATGAAAAAACATTGATTTTAATCATTTGTATTGGAAATAACATTGTCATATGTCTTTTCTTGGATCTAAATAATACGAAACCTCGCTCTATGATTTGAGGTTCAAATCCTCACGTATGGTTAAATATTGACTTTTTTCACGTTTTTCATGTAGTTTGATATTACGTAAATATATTCATTTTTACGAATATTTCGATATTATTTCATGTAGTATCACGATATGTGATTTGGCCTTCAAATCTCAGAATTTCGCATAATATTGCATTTTAAGCAAGTTTTCATGCATTTTGTTTCGTACGAAAAATCATTGAATTTAGCAATATTTTGACGTTGATCATCCCATTTTCCTTTATGTGACTTAAACAAAATATCATCGAATTAGGCAATATTTTGCCGTTTTCCACGTTTTTGTGAATTTACAGTCTATGGGTATTAATTCATACATATACGATAAAAATGATGCAAACACATAATTGATTAGATAATAACCTTAAATACTTTATTTTCAATCATCTATTTGTTTCTCGTTAAAATACTGAGTAAGATATTGAAAAGGGGAGAAGTTCGGTTTTTATTGCATATATCGACGTTTCAGCCGGATTAGAGCGGTTTTACGTGTACATCTTCCCTCGGTAATATAAACGGAAAATCAAGAACATTTTAGTTAATTCTAATGAAAACACAATGATTTTTATCATTTGTATTGGAAACAACATTGTCATATGTCTTTTCTTGGATCTAAATAATACGAAACCTCGCTCTTTGATTTGAAGTTAAAATCCTCAAATATGGTTAATTAGTGACTTTTTTCACGTTTTTCATGTAGTTTGATACTACGTATATATATTCATTTTTACCAATATTTCGATTCTATTTCATGTCGTATCACGATATGTGATTTGGCCTTCAAATCTCAGAATTTCGCACAATATTGCATATTAAGCAATTTTTCTTGCATCTTGTTTCGTACGAAAAATCATCGAATTTAGCAATATTTTGACGTTTATCATCCCCTTTTCCTTTATTTGATTTAAACAAAATATCATCGAATTAGGCAATATTTTGCCGTTTTTCCACGTTTTTGTGAATTTTCAGTCTATGGGTATTAATTCATTATATATACGATAAAAATGACGCAAACACATAATTCATTAAATAATAACCTTAAATACTTCATTTTCAATCAACTATTTGTTTCTCGTTAAAATACTGAGTAAGATATTGAAAAGGGGAGAAGTTCTGTTTTTATTGCATATATCGACGTTTCAGCCGGAATAGAGCGATTTTCGTGTACATCTTCCATCGGTAATATAAACGGAAAATCAGGAACATTTTAGTTAATACTAATGAAAATACATTGATTTTTATCATATGTATTGGAAACAACATTGTCATATGTCTTTTCTTGGATCTAAATAATACGAAACCTCGCTCTATGATTTGAAGTTAAAATCCTTAAATATGGTTATATATTGACTTTTTCACGTTTTTCATGTAGTTCGATATTACGTAAATATATTCATTTTTACCAATATTTCGATACTATTTCATGTAGTATCACGATATGTGATTTGGCCATCAAATCTCAGAATTTCGCATAATATTGCATTTTAAGCAAGTTTTCTTGCATTTTGTTTCGTACGAAAAATCATCGAATTTAGCAATATTTTGACGTTTATCATCCCCTTTTCCTTTATGTGATTTAAACAAAATATCATCGAATTAGGCAATATTTTGCCCTTTTTCCACGTTTTTGTGAATTTTCAGTCTATGGGTATTAATTCATTATATATACGATAAAAATGACGCAAACACATAATTGATTAGATAATAACCTTAAATACTTCATTTTCAATCATCTATTTGTTTCTCGTTAAAATACTGAGTAAGATATTGAAAAGGGGAGAAGTTCTGTTTTTATTGCATATATCGACGTTTCAGCCGGAATAGAGCGATTTTCGTGTACATCTTCCATCGGTAATATAAACGGAAAATCAGGAACATTTTAGTTAATACTAATGAAAAAACATTGATTTTAATCATTTGTATTGGAAATAACATTGTCATATGTCTTTTCTTGGATCTAAATAATACGAAACCTCGCTCTATGATTTGAGGTTCAAATCCTCACATATGGTTAAATATTGACTTTTTTCACGTTTTTCATGTAGTTTGATATTACGTAAATATATTCATTTTTACGAATATTTCGATATTATTTCATGTAGTATCACGATATGTGATTTGGCCTTCATATCTCAGAATTTCGCATAATATTGCATTTTAAGCAAGTTTTCATGCATTTTGTTTCGTTCGAAAAATCATCGAATTTAGCAATATTTTGACGTTTATCATCCCATTTTCCTTTATGTGACTTAAACAAAATATCATCGAATTAGGCAATATTTTGCCGTTTTCCACGTTTTTGTGAATTTACAGTCTATGGGTATTAATTCATACATATACGATAAAAATGATACAAACACATAATTGATTAGATAATAACCTTAAATACTTCATTTTCAATCATCTATATGTTTCTCGTTAAAATACTGAGTAAGATATTGAAAAGGGGAGAAGTTCGGTTTTTATTGCATATATCGACGTTTCAGCTGGATTAGAGCGGTTTTACGTGTACATCTTCCCTCGTTAATATAAACGGAAAATCAAGAACATTTTAGTTAATTCTAATGAAAACACAATGATTTTTATCATTTGTATTGGAAACAACATTGTCATATGTCTTTTCTTGGATCTAAATAATACGAAACCTCGCTCTTTGATTTGAAGTTAAAATCCTCAAATATGGTTAATTAGTGACTTTTTTCACGTTTTTCATGTAGTTTGATACTACGTATATATATATATTCATTTTTACCAATATTTCGATTCTATTTCATGTCGTATCACGATATGTGATTTGGCCTTCAAATCTCAGAATTTCGCACAATATTGCATATTAAGCAATTTTTCTTGCATTTTGTTTCGTACGAAAAATCATCGAATTTAGCAATATTTTGACGTTTATCATCCCCTTTTCCTTTATTTGATTTAAACAAAATATCATCGAATTAGGCAATATTTTGCCGTTTTTCCACGTTTTTGTGAATTTTCAGTCTATGGGTATTAATTCATTATATATACGATAAAAATGACGCAAACACATAATTCATTAGATAATAACCTTAAATACTTCATTTTCAATCAACTATTTGTTTCTCGTTAAAATACTGAGTAAGATATTGAAAAGGGGAGAAGTTCGGTTTTTATTGCATATATCGACGTTTCAGCCGGAATAGAGCGATTTTCGTGTACATCTTCCATCGGTAATATAAAAGGAAAATCAGGAACATTTTAGTTAATACTAATGAAAATACATTGATTTTTATCATTTGTATTGGAAACAACATTGTCATATGTCTTTTCTTGGATCTAAATAATACGAAACCTCGCTCTATGATTTGAAGTTAAAATCCTTAAATATGGTTAAATATTGACTTTTTCACGTTTTTCATGTAGTTTGATATTACGTAAATATATTCTTTTTTACCAATATTTCGATACTATTTCATGTAGTATCACGATATGTGATTTGGCCTTCAAATCTCAGAATTTCGCATAATATTGCATTTTAAGCAAGTTTTCTTGCATTTTGTTTCGTACGAAAAATCATCGAATTTAGCAATATTTTGACGTTTATCATCCCCTTTTCCTTTATGTGATTTAAACAAAATATCATCGAATTAGGCAATATTTTGCCGTTTTTCCACGTTTTTGTGAATTTTCAGTCTATGGGTATTAATTCATATATATACGATAAAAATGATGCAAACACATAATTGATTAGATAATAACCTTAAATACTTTATTTTCAATCATCTATTTGTTTCTCGTTAAAATACTGAGTAAGATATTGAAAAGGGGAGAAGTTCGGTTTTTATTGCATATATCGACGTTTCAGCCGGATTAGAGCGGTTTTACGTGTACATCTTCTTTCGGTAATATAAACGGAAAATCAGGAACATTTTAGTTAATTCTAATGAAAACACATTGATTTTTATAATTTGTATTGGAAACAACATGGTCATATGTCTTTTCTTGGATCTAAATAATACGAAACCTCTGTATGATTTGCAGTTAAAATCCTCAAATATGGGTAAATAGTGACTTTTTCACGTTTTTCATGTAGTTTGATACTACGTAAATATATTCATTTTTACCAATATTTCGATTCTATTTAATGTAGTATCACGATATGTGATTTGGCCTTCAAATCTCAGAATTTCGCTCAATATTGCATTTTAAGCAAGTTTTCTTACATTTTGTTTCGTACGAAAAATCATCGAATTTAGCAATATTTTGACGTTTATCATCCCCTTTTCCTTTGTTTGATTTAAACAAAATATGATCGAATTAGGCAATATTTTGCCATTTTTCCTCGTTTTTGTGAATTTTCAGTCTATGGGTATTAATTCATTATATATACGATAAAAATGACGCAAACACATAATTGATTAGATAATAACCTTAAATACTTCATTTTCAATCATCTATATGTTTCTCGTTAAAATACTGAGTAAGATATTGAAAAGGGGAGAAGTTCGGTTTTTATTGCATATATCGACGTTTCAGCCGGATTAGAGCGGTTTTACGTCTACATCTTCCCTCGGTAATATAAACGGAAAATCAAGAACATTTTAGTTAATTCTAATGAAAACACAATGATTTTTATCATTTGTATTGGAAACAACATTGTCATATGTCTTTTCTTGGATCTAAATAATACGAAACCTCGCTCTTTGATTTGAAGTTAAAATCCTCAAATATGGTTAATTAGTGACTTTTTTCACGTTTTTCATGTAGTTTGAAACTACGTATATATATTCATTTTTACCAATATTTCGATTCTATTTCATGTCGTATCACGATATGTGATTTGGCCTTCAAATCTCAGAATTTCGCACAATATTGCATATTAAGCAATTTTTCTTGCATTTTGTTTCGTACGAAAAATCATCGAATTTAGCAATATTTTGACGTTTATCATCCCCTTTTCCTTTATTTGATTTAAACAAAATATCATCGAATTAGGCAATATTTTGCCCTTTTTCCACGTTTTTGTGAATTTTCAGTCACAAAATTTGTATTGGAAACAACATGGTCATATGTCTTTTCTTGGATCTAAATAATACGAAACCTCTGTATGATTTACAGTTAAAATCCTCAAATATGGGTAAATAGTGACTTTTTCACGTTTTTCATGCAGTTTGATACTACGTAAATATATTCATTTTTACCAATATTTCGATTCTATTTAATGTAGTATCACGATATGTGATTTGGCCTTCAAATCTCAGAATTTCGCACAATATTGCATTTTAAGCAAGTTTTCTTACATTTTGTTTCGTACGAAAAATCATCGAATTTAGCAATATTTTGACGTTTATCATCCCCTTTTCCTTTGTTTGATTTAAACAAAATATGATCGAATTAGGCAATATTTTGCCATTTTTCCTCGTTTTTGTGAATTTTCAGTCTATGGGTATTAATTCATTATATATACGATAAAAATGACGCAAACACATAATTGATTAGATAATAACCTTAAATACTTCATTTTCAACCATCTATATGTTTCTCGTTAAAATACTGAGTAAGATATTGAAAAGGGGAGAAGTTCGGTTTTTATTGCATATATCGACGTTTCGATATATGCAATATATTGCATATATCGAATTTATTGCATATATCGTTTTATTGCATATATCGAATTAAGCAATATTTTGACGTTCATCATCCCCTTTTCCTTTATGTGATTTAAACAAAATATCAACGAATTAGGCAATATTTTGCCGTTTTTCCACGTTTTTTTGAATTTTCAGTCTATGGGTATTAATTCATATATATATACGATAAAAATGATGCAAACACATAATTGATTAGATAATAACCTTAAATACTTCATTTTCAATCATCTATATGTTTCTCGTTAAAATACTGAGTAAGATATTGAAAAGGGGAGAAGTTCGGTTTTTATTGCATATAACGACGTTTCAGCCGGATTAGAGCGGTTTTACGTGTACATCTTCCCTCGGTAATATAAACGGAAAATCAGGAACATTTTAGTAAATTCTAATGAAAACACATTGATTTTTATAAATTGTATGGGAAACAACATGGTCATATGTCTTTTTTTGGATCTAAATAATACGAAACCTCTCTCTATGATTTGAAGTTAAAATCCTCAAATATGGTTAAATAGTGACTTTTTTCACCTTTTTCATGTAGTTTGATACTACGTAAATATATTCATTTTTACCAATATTTCGATTCTATTTAATGTAGTATCACGATATGTGATTTGGCCTTCAAATCTCAGAATTTCGCACAATATTGCATTTTAAGCAAGTTTTCTTGCATTTTGTTTCGTACGAAAAATCATCGAATTTAGCAATATTTTGACGTTAATCATCCCCTTTTCCTTTGTTTGATTTAAACAAAATATGATCGAATTAGGCAATATTTTGCCATTTTTCCTCGTTTTTGTGAATTTTCAGTCTATGGGTATTAATTCATTATATATACGATAAAAATGACGCAAACACATAATTGATTAGATAATAACCTTAAATACTTCATTTTCAATCATCTATATGTTTCTCGTTAAAATACTGAGTAAGATATTGAAAAGGGGAGAAGTTCGGTTTTTATTGCATATATCGACGTTTCAGCCGGATTAGAGCGGTTTTACGTCTACATCTTCCCTCGGTAATATAAACGGAAAATCAAGAACATTTTAGTTAATTCTAATGAAAACACAATGATTTTTATCATTTGTATTGGAAACAACATTGTCATATGTCTTTTCTTGGATCTAAATAATACGAAACCTCGCTCTTTGATTTGAAGTTAAAATCCTCAAATATGGTTAATTAGTGACTTTTTTCACGTTTTTCATGTAGTTTGAAACTACGTATATATATTCATTTTTACCAATATTTCGATTCTATTTCATGTCGTATCACGATATGTGATTTGGCCTTCAAATCTCAGAATTTCGCACAATATTGCATATTAAGCAATTTTTCTTGCATTTTGTTTCGTACGAAAAATCATCGAATTTAGCAATATTTTGACGTTTATCATCCCCTTTTCCTTTATTTGATTTAAACAAAATATCATCGAATTAGGCAATATTTTGCCCTTTTTCCACGTTTTTGTGAATTTTCAGTCACAAAATTTGTATTGGAAACAACATGGTCATATGTCTTTTCTTGGATCTAAATAATACGAAACCTCTGTATGATTTACAGTTAAAATCCTCAAATATGGGTAAATAGTGACTTTTTCACGTTTTTCATGCAGTTTGATACTACGTAAATATATTCATTTTTACCAATATTTCGATTCTATTTAATGTAGTATCACGATATGTGATTTGGCCTTCAAATCTCAGAATTTCGCACAATATTGCATTTTAAGCAAGTTTTCTTACATTTTGTTTCGTACGAAAAATCATCGAATTTAGCAATATTTTGACGTTTATCATCCCCTTTTCCTTTGTTTGATTTAAACAAAATATGATCGAATTAGGCAATATTTTGCCATTTTTCCTCGTTTTTGTGAATTTTCAGTCTATGGGTATTAATTCATTATATATACGATAAAAATGACGCAAACACATAATTGATTAGATAATAACCTTAAATACTTCATTTTCAACCATCTATATGTTTCTCGTTAAAATACTGAGTAAGATATTGAAAAGGGGAGAAGTTCGGTTTTTATTGCATATATCGACGTTTCGATATATGCAATATATTGCATATATCGAATTTATTGCATATATCGTTTTATTGCATATATCGAATTAAGCAATATTTTGACGTTCATCATCCCCTTTTCCTTTATGTGATTTAAACAAAATATCAACGAATTAGGCAATATTTTGCCGTTTTTCCACGTTTTTTTGAATTTTCAGTCTATGGGTATTAATTCATATATATATACGATAAAAATGATGCAAACACATAATTGATTAGATAATAACCTTAAATACTTCATTTTCAATCATCTATATGTTTCTCGTTAAAATACTGAGTAAGATATTGAAAAGGGGAGAAGTTCGGTTTTTATTGCATATATCGACGTTTCAGCCGGATTAGAGCGGTTTTACGTGTACATCTTCCCTCGGTAATATAAACGGAAAATCAGGAACATTTTAGTAAATTCTAATGAAAACACATTGATTTTTATAAATTGTATTGGAAACAACATGGTCATATGTCTTTTTTTGGATCTAAATAATACGAAACCTCTCTCTATGATTTGAAGTTAAAATCCTCAAATATGGTTAAATAGTGACTTTTTTCACCTTTTTCATGTAGTTTGATACTACGTAAATATATTCATTTTTACCAATATTTCGATTCTATTTAATGTAGTATCACGATATGTGATTTGGCCTTCAAATCTCAGAATTTCGCACAATATTGCATTTTAAGCAAGTTTTCTTGCATTATGTTTCGTACGAAAAATCATCGAATTTAGCAATATTTTGACGTTAATCATCCCCTTTTCCTTTGTTTGATTTAAACAAAATATCATTGTATTAGGTAATATTTTACCGTTTTCTACGTTTTTGTGAATTTACAGTCTATGGGTATTAATTCATATATATACGATAAAAATGATGCAAACACATAATTGATTAGATAATAACCTTAAATACTTCCTTTTCAATCATCTATTTGTTTCTCGTTAAAATACTGAGTAAGATATTGAAAAGAGAAGTTCGGTTTTTATTGCATATATCGACGTTTCAGCCGGAATAGAGCGATTTTCGTGTACATCTTCCATCGGTAATATAAACGGAAAATCAGGAACATTTTAGTTAATACTAATGAAAATACATTGATTTTTATCATTTTTATTGGAAACAACATTGTCATATGTCTTTTCTTGGATCTAAATAATACGAAACCTCGCTCTATGATTTGAAGTTAAAATCCTCAAATATGGTTAAATATTGACTTTTTCATGCTTTTCATGTAGTTTGATATTACGTAAATATATTCATTTTTACCAATATTTCGATTCTATTTCATGTAGTATCACGATATGTGATTTGGCCTTCAAATCTCAGAATTTCGCATAATATTGCATTTTAAGCAAGTTTTCTTGCATTTTGTTTCGTACGAAAAATCATCGAATTTAGCAATATTTTGACGTTTATCATCTCCTTTTCCTTTATGTGATTTAAACAAAATATCATCGAATTAGGCAATATTTTGCCGTTTTCCACGTTTTTGTGAATTTTCAGTCTATGGGTATTAATTCATATATATATACGATAAAAATGATGCAAACACATAATTGATTAGATAATAACCTTAAATACTTCATTTTCAATCATCTATATGTTTCTCGTTAAAATACTGAGTAAGATATTGAAATGGGAGAAGTTCGTTTTTTATTGCATATATCGACGTTTCAGCCGGATTAGAGCGGTTTTACGTGTACATCTTCCCTCGGTAATATAAACGGAAAATCAGTAACATTTTAGTTAATACTAATGAAAACACATTGATTTTTATCATTTGTATTGGAAACGACATTGTCATATGTCTTTTCTTGGATCTAAATAATACGAAACCTCGCTCTGTGATTTGAAGTTAAAATCCTCAAATATGGTTATATATTGACTTTTTTCACGTTTTTCATGTAGTTTGATATTAAGTAAATATATTCATTTTTTACCAATAATTCGATACTATTTCATGTAGTATCACGATATGTGATTTGGCCTTCAAATCTCAGAATTTCGCATAATATTGCATTTTAAGCAGGTTTTCTTGCATTTTGTTTCGTACGGAAAATCAATTGAATTTAGCAATATTTTGACGTTTATCCCTTTTCCTTTATGTAATAAAAAAAAATATCATCGAATTAGGCAATATTTTGCAGTTTTTCCACGTTTATGTGAATTTTAAGTTTATTGGTATTAATTCATTATATATACGATAAAAATGATGCAAACACATAATAATTATGATTAATGATAAAAATAACCTTAAATACTTCATTTTCAATCAACTATTTGTTTCTCGTTAAAATACTGAGTAAGATATTGAAAAGTTGAGAAGTTCGGTTTTTATTGCATATATCGACGTTTCAGCCGGATTAGAGCGGTTTTACGTGTACATCTTCCCTCGGTAATATAAACGGAAAATCAGGAACATTTTAGTTAATTCTAATGAAAACACATTGATTTTTATCATTTGTATTGGAAACAACATTGTCATATGTATTTTCTTGGATCTAAATATACGAAACCTCGCTCTATGATTTGAAGGTAAAATCCTCAAATATGGTAAAATAGTGACTTTTTCACGTTAATCACGTAGTTTGATATTACGTAAATATATTCATTTTTACCAATATTTCGATACTATTTCATGTAGTATCACGATATGTGATTTGGCCTTCAAATCTCAGAATTTCGCATAATATTGCATTTTAAGCAAGTTTTCTTGCATTTTGTTTCGTACGAAAAATCATCGAATTTAGCAATATTTTGACGTTTATCATCCCCTTTTCCTTTATGTGATTTAAACAAAATATCATCGAATTAGGCAATATTTTGCCGTTTTCCACGTTTTTGTGAATTTTCAGTCTATGGGTATTAATTCATATATATATACGATAAAAATGATGCAAACACATAATTGATTAGATAATAACCTTAAATACTTCATTTTCAATCATCTATATGTTTCTCGTTAAAATACTGAGTAAGATATTGAAAAGGGGAGAAGTTCGTTTTTTATTGCATATATCGACGTTTCAGCCGGATTAGAGCAGTTTTACGTGTACATCTTCCCTCGGTAATATAAACGGAAAATCAGGAACATATTATTAAATTCTAATGAAAACACATTGATTTTTATAATTTGTATTGGAAACAACATTGTCATATGTCTTTTCTTGGATCTAAATAATACGAAACCTCGTTCTATGATTTGAAGTTAAAATCCTCAAATATGGTTAAATAGTGCCTTTTTTCACGTTTTTCATGTAGTTTGATACCACGTAAATATATTCATTTTTACCAATATTTCGAATCTATTTCATGTAGTATCACGATATGTGATTTGGCCTTCAAATCTCAGAATTTCGCATAATATTGCATTTTAAGCAAGTTTTCTTGCATTTTGTTTCGTACGAAAAACCATCGAATTTAGCAATATTTTGACGTTTATCATCCCCTTTTCCTTTATGTGACAAATAAAATATCATCGAATTAGGCAATATTTTGCCGTTTTCCATGTTTTTGTGAATTTACAGTCTGTGGGTATTAATTCATATATATACGATAAAAATGATGCAAACACATAATTGATTAGATAATAACCTTAAATGCTTCATTTTCAATCATCTATTTGTTTCTCGTTAAAATACTGAGTAAGATATTGAAAAGGGGAGAAGTTCTGTTTTTATTGCATATATCGACGTTTCAGCCGGAATAGAGCGATTTTCGTGTACATCTTCCATCGGTAATATAAACGGAAAATATGTAACATTTTAGTTAATACTAATGAAAACACATTGATTTTTATCATTTGTATTGGAAACAACATTGTCATATGTCTTTTCTTGGATCTAAATAATACGAAACCTCGCTCTGTGATTTGAAGGTAAAATCCTCAAATATGGTTATATATTGACTTTTTTCACGTTTTTCATGTAGTTTGATATTACGTAAATATATTCATTTTTACCAATATTTCGATACTATTTCATGTAGTATCACGATATGTGATTTGGCCTTCAAATCTCAGAATTTCGCATAATATTGCATTTTAAGCAAGTTTTCTTGCATTTTGTTTCGTACGAAAAATCATCGAATTTAGCAATATTTTGACGTTTATCATCCCCTTTTCCTTTATGTGACTTAAACAAAATATGATCGAATTAGGCAATATTTTGCCGTTTTCCACGTTTTTGTGAATTTACAGTCTATTGGTATTAATTCATATATATACGATAAAAATGATGCAAACACATAATTGATTAGATAATATCTCTAAATACTTCATTTTCAATCATCTATTTGTTTCTCGTTAAAATACTGAGTAAGATATTGAAAAGGGGAGAAGTTTTGTTTTTATTGCATATATCGACGTTTCAGCCGGAATAGAGCGATTTTCGTGTACATCTTCCATCGGTAATATAAACGGAAAATCAGTAACATTTTAGTTAATACTAATGAAAACACATTGATTTTTATCATTTGTATTGGAAACAACATTGTCATATGTCTTTTCTTGGATCTAAATAATACGAAACCTCGCTCTGTGATTTGAAGTTAAAATCCTCAAATATGGTTATATATTGACTTTTTTCACGTTTTTCATGTAGTTTGATATTAAGTAAATATATTCATTTTTACCAATAATTCGATACTATTTCATGTAGTATCACGATATGTGATTTGGCCTTCAAATCTCAGAATTTCGCATAATATTGCATTTTAAGCAGGTTTTCTTGCATTTTGTTTCGTACGAAAAATCATCGAATTTAGCAATATTTTGACGTTTATCATCCCCTTTTCCTTTATGTGACTTAAACAAAATATCATCGAATTAGGCAATATTTTGCCGTTTTCCACGTTTTTATGAATTTACAGTCTATGGGTATTAATTCATATATATACGATAAAAATGATGCAAACACATAATTGATTAGATAATAACCTTAAATACTTCATTTTCAATCATCTATTTGTTTCTCGTTAAAATACTGAGTAAGATATTGAAAAGGGGAGAAGATCGTTTTTTATTGCATATATCGACGTTTCAGCCGGATTAGAGCGGTTTTACGTGTACATCTTCCCTCGGTAATATAAACGGAAAATCAGGAACATATTATTAAATTCTAATGAAAACACATTGATTTTTATAATTTGTATTGGAAACAACATTGTCATATGTCTTTTCTTGGATCTAAATAATACGAAACCTCGCTCTATGATTTGAAGTTAAAATCCTCAAATATGGTTAAATAGTGCCTTTTTACACGTTTTTCATGTAGTTTGATACCACGTAAATATATTCATTTTTACCAATATTTCGAATCTATTTCATGTAGTATCACGATATGTGATTTGGCCTTCAAATCTCAGAATTTCGCATAATATTGCATTTTAAGCAGGTTTTCTTGCATTTTGTTTCGTACGAAAAATCATCGAATTTAGCAATATTTTGACGTTTATCATCCCCTTTTCCTTTATGTGACTTAAACAAAATATCATCGAATTAGGCAATATTTTGCCGTTTTCCACGTTTTTGTGAATTTACAGTCTATGGGTATTAATTCATATATATACGATAAAAATGATGCAAACACATAATTGATTAGATAATAACCTTAAATACTTCATTTTCAATCATCTATTTGTTTCTCGTTAAAATACTGAGTAAGATATTGAAAAGGGGAGAAGTTCTGTTTTTATTGCATATATCGACGTTTCAGCCGGACTAGAGCGATTTTCGTGTACATCTTCCATCGGTAATATAAACGGAAAATCAGTAACATTTTAGTTAATACTAATGAAAACACATTGATTTTTATCATTTGTATTGGAAACAACATTGTCATATGTCTTTTCTTGGATCTAAATAATACGAAACCTCTCTCTGTGATTTGAAGGTAAAATCCTCAAATATGGTTATATATTGACTTTTTTCACGTTTTTCATGTAGTTTGATATTACGAAAATATATTCATCTTTACCAATATTTCGATTCTATTTCATGTAGTATCACAATATGTGATTTGGCCTTCAAATCTCAGAATTTCGCATAATATTGCATTTTATGCAAGTTTTCTTGCATTTTGTTTCGTACGAAAAATCATCGAATTTAGCAATATTTTGACGTTTATCATCCCCTTTTCCTTTATGTGATTTAAACAAAATATCATCGAATTAGTCAATATTTTGCCGTTTTTCCACGTTTTTGTGAATTTTTAGTCTATGGGTATTAATTCATATATATACGATAAAAATGATGCAAACACATAATTGATTAGATAATAACCTTAAATACTTCATTTTCAATCATCAATTTGTTTCTCGTTAAAATACTGAGTATGATATTGAAAACGGGAGAAGTTCGGTTTTTATTGCATATATCGACGTTTCAGCCGGATTAGAGCGGTTTTACGTGTACATCTTCCCTCGGTAATATAAACGGAAAATCAAGAACATTTTAGTTAATTCTAATGAAAATACATTGTTTTTTATCATTTGTATTGGAAACAACATTGTCATATGTCTTTTCTTGGATCTAAATCATACGAAACCTCGCTCTATGATTTGAAGGTAAAATCCTCAAATATGGTAAAATAGTGACTTTTTCACGTTAATCATGTAGTTTGATATTACGTAAATATATTCATTTTTACCAATGTTTCGATACTATTTCATGTAGTATCACGATATGTGGTTTGGCCTTCAAATCTCAGAATTTCGCATAATATTGCATTTTAAGCAAGTTTTCTTGCATTTTGTTTCGTACGGAAAATCAATTGAATTTTGCAATATTTTGACGTTTATCCCTTTTCCTTTATGTAATTAAAAAAAAATATCATCGAATTAGGCAATATATTGCAGTTTTTCCACGTTTATGTGAATTTTAATTTTATTGGTATTAATTCATTATATATACGATAAAAATGATGCAAACACATAATAATTATGATTAATGATAAAATAACCTTAAATACTTCATTTGAATCAACTATTTGTTTCTCGTTAAAATACTGAGTAAGATATTGAAAAGTTGAGAAGTTCGGTTTTTATTGCATATATCGACGTTTCAGCCGGATTAGAGCGGTTTTACGTGTACATCTTCCCTCGGTAATATAAACGGAAAATCAGGAACATTTTAGTTAATTCTAATGAAAACACATTGATTTTTATCATTTGTATTGGAAACAACATTGTCATATGTCTTTTCTTGGATCTAAATAATACGAAACCTCGCTCTATGATTTGAAGTTAAAATCCTCAAATATGGTTAAATAGTGACTTTTTCACGTTTTTCATGTAGTTTGATACTACGTAAATATATTCATTTTTACCAATATTTCGATTCTATTTCATGTAGTATCATGATATGTGATTTGGCCTTCAAATCTCAGAATTTCGCATAATATTGCATTTTAAGCAAGTTTTCTTGCATTTTGTTTCGTATGCAAAATCATCGAATTTAGCAATATTTTGACGTTTATCATCCCCTTTTCCTTTATGTGATTTAAACAAAATATCATCGAATTAGGCAATATTTTGCCGTTTTTCCACGTTTTTGTGAATTTTCAGTCTATGGGTATTAATTCATATATATACAAATAAAAATGATGCAAACACATAATTGATTAGATAATAAACTTGAATACTTCATTTTCAATCATCTATTTGTTTCTCGTTAAAATACTGAGTAAGATATTGAAAAGGGGAGAAGTTCGGTTTTTATTGCATATATCGACGTTTCAGCCGGATTAGAGCGTGTTACGTGTACATCTTCCCTCGGTAATATAAACTGAAAATCAAGAACATTTTAGTTAATTCTAATGAAAACACATTGTTTTTTATCATTTGTATTGGAAACAACATTGTCATATGTATTTTCTTGGATCTAAATAATACGAAACCTCGCTCTATGATTTGAAGGTAAAATCCTCAAATATGGTAAAATAGTGACTTTTTCACGTTAATCACGTAGTTTGATATTACGTAAATATATTCATTTTTACCAATATTTCGATACTATTTCATGTAGTATCACGATATGTGATTTGGCCTTCAAATCTCAGAATTTCGCATAATATTGCATTTTAAGCAAGTTTTCTTGCATTTTGTTTCGTACGAAAAACCATCGAATTTAGCAAATATTTTGACGCTTATCATCCCCTTATCCTTTATGTGACTTAAATAAAATATCATCGAATTAGGCAAGTATTTTGCCGTTTTCCACGTTTTTGTGAATTTACAGTCTATGGGTATTAATTCATATATATACGATAAAAATGATGCAAACACATAATTGATTAGATAATAACCTTAAATGCTTCACTTTCAATCATCTATTTGTTTCTCGTTAAAATACTGAGTAAGATATTGAAAAGGGGAGAAGTTCTATTTTTATTGCATATATCGACGTTTCAGCCGGAATAGAGCGATTTTACGTGTACATCTTCCATCGGTAATATAATCGGAAAATATGTAACATTTCAGTTAATACTAATGAAAACACATTGATTTTTATCATTTGTATTGGAAACAACATTGTCATATGTCTTTTCTTGGATCTAAATAATACGAAACCTCGCTCTGTGATTTGAAGGTAAAATCCTCAAATATGGTTATATATTGACTTTTTTCACGTTTTTCATGTAGTTTGATATTACGTAAATATATTCATTTTTACCAATATTTCGATACTATTTCATGTACACGATATGTGATTTGGCCTTCAAATCTCAGAATTTCGCATAATATTGCATTTTAAGCAAGTTTTCTTGCATTTTGTTTCGTACGAAAAATCATCGAATTTAGCAATATTTTGACGTTTATCATCCCCTTTTCCTTTATGTGACTTAAACAAAATATCATCGAATTAGGCAATATTTTGCCGTTTTCCACGTTTTTGTGAATTTACAGTCTATTGGTATTAATTCATATATATACGATAAAAATTATGCAAACACATAATTGATTAGATAATAACCTTAAATATTTCATTTTAATCATCTATTTGTTTCTCGTTAAAATACTGAGTAAGATATTGAAAAGGGGAGAAGTTCTGTTTTTATTGCATATATCGACGTTTCAGCCGGAATAGAGCGATTTTCGTGTACGTCTTCCATCGGTAATATAACAACCTGTCCTCTTAAAAAGAACGTCAACAGTTGCCGTTTGACTCTACGGCTGTTTTTGGACGTTATTTTGTCTTAAACTACGTCTATTTTCGCTTCCATGGACTATCTCTTGTTATACAATGAAATACCACACTCTTATTATTCTATAACTCACTGACTATGCTCTGATATATGTTCTTCAAGTAAAAATACATATATTTTTGCCTTAATTAGGCCATAATCCAGAAAATTCCAGCCCATCGATCTTTATATTTAGGAAAACATCTAATAAATTTGGAAATGAATTTTTCGTTCGCCGACAGTTTCCTGTTACTATTTAGTCTTTTATGCTTTAATGTCGCTGGTCATTGTGACTTTCCCAGGATTTATATATGTTTTGTAGTAGCATTTAGTCACACTACAGTAATTTAACTAATGGGAAACCTTTATAGTCGTCGTAAATTAGTAATAATCATTTATCAAATAATAAATTAGCAAACATGTACAACTTCTTATGTTACGACTTTTCGGGTAGGCCGTTCTGTTTGTTTACAACCCCAATGCTTCAAAAAACACAATACTTTTAATATATAAGTGACTAAGTATGCTCTAATACATGGTCCTCAATGAAAATTATGTTTTTTTTTGTTAATTTGTCCATAATGAATAAGATTCGTTACTGTTGATCTTTATATTAAGAAAAACATCTAAGAAATTTGGTATTGAATTTTCGTTCAAATAAAGTTTCCAGTTACTATTTCCTAGTTATCCTTAAATGTAGGTGGTCATTATTTTACTGTTATGTATATAGAAATTTAGCATTATGCATTTATAATACAGAACAATTTGGTCATCCCACTGCCTCATAATTATATAAAATACATTGTGACAAATACTTGATAATTAAAATCAGAGTTTTTTGACAACTATAAAAAATCCTGTTGAAATCATGCCGTTTTGAGTTGTCATACGCTTCTTAGTAAATAATATTGTGTAATGTTTGGCACAATTTATCACTGTATTTACAAACTGTTTAGGTATTAATGTATTCATTTTTTTTAATGTGTAATATGTTACTTAATCCTAAACTTCTTTTGCAACATTTATATCAGTTATAAATAATTGTCGCGAAACGGCGTATGAAAAAATAAATTTCGCCAAATGAAATTAGTGTATCGGCGATCGAGCGGCCATATTTAAAAGTGCATACTCTTGTCACTGTCCTGACATTAGTTTTCGATGTACGTATTTCATTTTTGTACCAATGTGTTCGCAATAGAATGTTCTAGAAGAACATAAGTATAAAACGTCACATAAATATGTGTTCGACCGGCAACATATATAAAAACTACGTCGATTATACTCGTCGTGTCAATAATACAATTGTTTTACCACGCTGATTCAATGCCATACTGTTTTCTCAAATAAGCTCTTCGGCTATTAGAGAAAACGTAAATTTCATGGCGAACATTTGTAAACTATCCCCAAGTAGATCTGATCGAAATTGGAATTTATACAAATATTTATTCTCGTGTTGCCCGCCACTGTCACCCTTGAGTAACCAGAAACGGATATACAGTAAAAACTAGGCTAACTCATCCTAATCCTTGCACAAGCCCTCCAGAATTTATTTATTGAAGATCAGCAAAAAATTATTGCGCAGCTCATATTATACAGTTTAAGAATGAGATTTCCTTGTTCTAAAGGAATGAAAATGACACTGCCTTAATCTCAGTCGATTAAGTCAGTGTCTGGGATGCTCCCGGTGCCCGTGCCTGGTGCTCGTGCACCAGGCACGGGCGATAGTGTACGTTTAATTGTTCTTTTAGTGTAAATAACGGAATAAAATGTAAGACATATAGTCTGCAGATCTTTTTCCAGATGTCTTTTATTTTTTTTCCTAAATAAAACTAAGATATTGCGAATTTTGCTTAACAAGTACATTAATTATTAACTTTTTGTCTTTATTATTGTTATAATTAAAAGAATTACATCTTGTTTTTTTGCTTATGTACAAAACATAGTCTAATAACAACAGTTCGTTGCCCCTAAATCATCACAACATAACCAGTTTACTCATGTCATCGCCCCTAAATCAACAAAAACAACCAGTGTATTATTGTAAATAAGTATATCTTATGATTTCTTAGCAATGGTAAGACATTTTTAAGACTCTAACCTTCGTAAGAAGGTATGCTGTATACGAACTGAACGACCTCGCTTCACAACAAAAACATGGCCACATGAGTTGGATTATTCCGGTAATATTGAGCTACTGTTCATTGTTATTAGTTTACCAATACTGTTAGGGAATGTCATAAGAGTTAGGGAATGTCATAAGAGTAGTCACAGGGCAACCAAAGATACCCAGCTTCTGGGTACGGGATCTTTGCCCGAAACGCTATGCGTGCTAGTGGCTTTACAATAATAATAATAATTTATTTAGGAAAAATATATACATAGATGCAGAGTTACAGTACAAACATTCTGTTTGATTTATAGATAGAGGTAGTACATACAATACCTAAAGCCACTAGTACGAATAGCGTTTCGGGCAAGATTGTAAAATCATCATTATTCCTATTTTCTCTCTTAACCCCCAGTGTACCTTCTCGTATATTAATAAATAAATAACCAGGTTTTTTTATGCGGCTGTGCTGAAAGCCTGACGTAAAATAAATCATTGTGTCGGAGAACAGGAAGCTACAAATTAGGCTTGTATTGAGGTTCCCCCCTCCCCCCTTTCCCCCCAATTACAGGTCTTGTCTAATTACCACAAGCTACCACAAGCTACACAAGCTTCACAAAGCTTCCTGGCAATACGTTAGTAATGAATAAATATGATATGTTAGGCTGACCTAACCTAACCTAACCTAATCAAACCTAACCAAATCTAACCTAACCAAATCTAACCTAACCAAATCTAACCTAACCAAATCTAACCTAACCAAATCTAACCTAACTTAATCAAACCTAACCTAACCTAACCTAACCTAACCTAACCTCACCTCACCTAACCGATGCTTGGATCGTCGACTTGATTTGGTGTCACCATTTCTTTATTTTCATTTAATTTCTTTATAGAAAGATACTTTTTCAGATTAAAATTATGTTTTTTCGTGTTGTACATTCAGTACCAACATTATAATGAGTAAATATATCTTATTTATTCATTACTAACATATTGCCAGGAAGCTATGTGAAGCTTGTGTAGCTTGTGGTAGCTTGTAATTAGACAGACCGCCAATTACTGGTGGAGTAAATCAGCCTAGCCTACTTCTTCCTAGCATAACCTAGCCAACACTAGCCAAGCCTAGTCTACCCTTGCCTAGCCTAGCAAACAGCCCTTGAACCCCCTACTGTTAAGACTGCTCTCTGATTGTACCTATGACACCTATTATTAATTTCCTTCTGTATCTTTAGCTCCAGTATGTTGTTATATTATGCTGTGCAAATTTGGGACCTGGCCCTCTAGTATCTTACATATATGTATTATTTGATGCCATTCTTGTCTCGTGTCCAGAGAGTAAATTTTGAGAGCTTTGAGACGGTCTCAATTATTTAGATGTTTTATCATTTATATGTTTGCTGTTTATGGTCTCTTTATTTCCTCTAATTCAGAGATTTCTCCTGTTCAGAAAGGGGGAGTCAGTACCGAGCAATACTCAAGATGGGACAGCACCAGTTATTTGAATAGTATTAGCATTACTGTGGGTAGGGTCTTTGAATTTTAACATTCTCATAAACCATTCCATTATTTTTCTGGCCGCCACTATATTTGCTCGGTTATGTTCACAAAGTGTGAGGTCGTCAGACGTCGTAATTCTCAGATCTCTTGCATGTTTGTTCCTTCTTAGAGTGGGTCTGATTGTGTCCTGTGTTCCTTGTTTCATTTAATTTCCTCGTTTCTACCATACTTCAGCACCTGTAACTTATCACTGTTAAAATCATGTTATTTCTGTTTTTTCAATGTCTCCTACAGTGCCAATTTACTTGTGTCTTCTGTATCATCTGTAAAGTTTCATTGTTCAAATTTCAGTTATATTTTGCTTGTATTTTCACATGTATTAATTTTATTTTTATCTCAGTTTAATTACTGAAAAAATGCCAAGAAGTTAATATGTAAACAAAAAGTGCTTATGAGATTTGCATGTCACAACTCTCATTTGCAGTTTTTGGATGGTGGTGCAAATATGCATCCTACCGTGTTCTTGTAGTTTTATATAATTAATCTAAACTGATTCTATTTTATGCCTGGTTTTAAATAGTTTTGTACCTTTTGGGTAAATTTTACAGCAGCCCAACATCAATTTCAATCGGTGATATTGTTTCTCATGCAGTCGAATATCTGAGAGCTCATTGCAACAATGGATTCCAAAAATCCAAGTAAGTTTCATTATACAGTAATTAGGATTAGGTTTCCTTTATCGCTGTACTAGATTTTAATCATATTGCATACTTTATGATAGCCCAAATTATCATAATTTTCAGGACAGAAAAGTGTATGAAGCAGTCTTTCATGCTACATTTATCCATTTAGCTAAGAGTATAATTAGCAAATGATTCACAAAAATATTAATTACACAATTTGATAATTGTCCCAGACAGACGTAAAGATCATTGCATCTTCGTTTTCTGATGTGTTGTTTTGTCATCCAAAGATTGTACATTATTACCTAAAATTCCAATTTAGAATATTTATTAAGTATTACTTAGTTTGCTTTCATCTAGAGTATGCACCTCCTCTCTTGGATTGCCTACCCTCCATCCTTTACCAGACATTAAATATCTTTGCTTATACTAAGTATTTAAAGTGCAATCAATACCTGCTTGATGGGGTTCTGGGAGTTCTTTTACTCAGCAAGACTGGCAGTAGGCCAGGCTTGACTTGTGAGAGTTGGGTCCACCAGGCTGTTGCTTGGAGTGGCCTGCAGGCGCACATACCCACCACAGCCTGGTTGGTCCGGCACTCCTTTGAGAAAACTATCTAGTTTTCTCTTGAAGAAGTCCACGGTTGTTTCGGCAATATTTCCTATGCTCGCTAGGAGTATGTTGAAAAACCGCAGACCTCTGGTGTTTATTCAGTACTCTCTGATTGTGTCTATGGCACCCCTGCTCTTCACTGGTTATATTCTACATTTTCTTCCATATTGTTTACTTCAGTATGTTGTTATTTTACTGTGTAGATTTGGGACCTGGGCCTCCAGTATTTTCTATGTGTAATGTGTATATTATTTGGTATCTCTCTTGTCTCCTTTCTAGTGAGTACATTTGGAGAGCTTTGAGACGATCCCAATAATTTAGGTGCTTTATCGAGTCTATGCATGCTGTATATGTTCTCTGTATTCCGTCTATTTTAGCAATCTTCACCTGCTCTGAAGGGGAAAGTGAGTACTGAGCAGTACTCAAGACGGGACAACACAAGTGACTTGAAGAGTACAACCATTGTGATGGGATCCCTGGATTTGAAAGTTCTCGTAATCCATCCTCTCATTTTTCTGGCTGCCACAATATTTGCTTGGTTATGCTCCCTAAACTTTAGTTCGTCAGACATTATTATTCCCAAGTCCTTTACATGTTACTTTCCTACTATGGACAAATTTGATTGTGTTTTGTACCCTGTATTATGTTTAAGGTTCTCATTTTTACCATATCGGAGTACCTGGAATTTGTCGCTTTTAAACATCATGTTATTTTCTGCAGCCCAGTCGTAAACTTTATTAATACTGTATCTACTTGTAGTTTTTCAATATCTTCAGCAGAGGTCATTTTTAAGCTGATTTTTGTGTCATCTGCCAAGGATGATCCAATGCTGTGCCTTGTATATGATTCTATATCTGATATGAGAATAAGGGAAAGCAATGGTGCAAGGACTGTATCTTGAGGTACAGAGCTTTTAACTGTTCTTGGACTCGATTTTATATGGTTGACTGTTACTCTTTGTGTTCTGTTTGACAGAAAACTGAGTATCCAGCGTCCTATTTTACCAGTTATTCCCATTGACCTCATTTTGTGTGCTATCACTCCATGGTCAAATTTGTCGAATGCGTTTGTGAAATCCGTGTACTGTATACCTGTGTAGAGGGGCTATGTCTGCTGCTTTAAGCGCATCTGGTATTTCCCCCGTGTCCAATCTCTTCCTACTCACTATACTGAGTGCCTGTGCTAATGTCACTTTGCATTTCTTTATAAATATTAAATTCCATGAGTCTGGACCCGGGGCTGAGTGCATGGGCATATTGTAAAATTCTCTTTCAAAATGTTCCATGCTCGTGTTGATATTGGTTATATTTACAGGGGTTTGGATATCACGCATAAAGAAGTTGTCCAGATTTTTTACTTTCATGCTGTGCATCTGAGTGCTAAACATATCCTCATACAACTTCTTTAGGATTTCACTAATTGTAAAATTAGTGTTATGACAAATTAGAAATTTGTCATACTCAATGTATGAACCTTCACTAATACAAATAGGTCCAATATTGGCAGTGATATTTTCTTATGATTTAGCATAAATGAGGAAATATTTTGGGTTTTCCTTTATTTCTTGAATTGCTTTTTTGTCTAGTTGCCTCTCTTCAATCTGATATGAATGCTTCAGTCTCTGTTTTATTTCTACAATCTTCCTGTTTAAATTATTCCTTCTTTGTATGAAAAGTTGTCTGCTTAATCATTTCTGTTGTTTTTTGTATTTTTTTGTAGTGTCACCTGCGTTTTCTTTCTACGTTGGACCTCTTTCTGGCTTTCCTCAAAGGAACATGTTTCAGACAGACTTCATAGGCTTCAGAAGTCTGTTTTTCTATTCTTTGTGTATGATGTTTATTACTTAGAACACATTCCCATTGAACGTTCGTAAGTTCCCCATTTATTTTTGCCCAGTCTATCCTTTTATTATTATTATTAAAATTGGATTTATTGAATAACCCTTCTCACTTGTTGTTTCTCTTAGGCCTACTACCATTATTAATGTTAGTTTTCACTTCAATGTTGTCCGAGTACGTAGTGTTTGAGACAGTAATGTCACTGATTAGCTCGTCATTGTTTGTAAATATCAGGTGCAGCGTGTTTTCGTTCCTAGTTGGTTCTGTAATCTGCTGACTGTGCGAGAATTTGTCACAGAATGTCAGTAGTGATCTGACCTGTAGTTTGTTATTTCCAGGTTGATTTCCTGCTATAATGTTATTTTTACTATTCTCCATTTTAAAATGGGCAGATTGAAGTCTGCAAAGAAGATAATATCTGGTACTGGGTTTGTTAAGTTATCAAGGATATTCTCTATTTTGTGTATTTGCTCAGTTAATTTCTCAACTGTTGCATCTTGCAGTTTGTATATTAAAATAATAATTAGATTTATATTTTCAACCCTGATTCCAAGTACCTCTACCACCTCATTAGTTGAGTTCAGGAGCACTGTTCATGCCAGTTCCTCTTTAATATACAGACCTACTCTTCCACCTGACCTTATTACTCTGTCACATCTATATAAATTATAATTTTGGATCCAGATTTCACTATCCATGTGGTCTTTTGTGTTGAATGATTTGCTCATTCAAATCATTCATTCATCATTTGCTCATTTATTTGATCATTCAAATATGAATGATTTCCCATATTGTGTGTGACTTCTGGTGAGCTTAGGTAGTTCTACATTATAATGTAATTATACTGTACTGCACAGTTTATCATAACCCAAATTATCTTTATTTTTCAGTCCTGAGAAACGCTTTACAGCGATTATGTCCCTCATGTAATATTATCGTGAACATTAATCAACATGTCTGCAAGTGTGGCTATAGGCTTTTTGATGCCAAACGTAAAGCTCAGCCGGAAAGCCAGGCTCAGGCAAATATCAAGAGATCAGAAAAAAAACATATACCTGTTGTACATGGTAAGCTCACTTATATTTTTATTCACAATGTTAAATATGGAAATAAATAACATAATTGAATAATTTAATTTTATTTAAAGGAAATATTTTACTCCCTTTCATATTGTTGTAAAGATTACCAACATATATTGTCAAATGAGCAATTTATGTCATCTGCATTTAAAATACAGCTTTCACACACTTCACGTATTTGTGTTGGATAATATCATTTTCCAGCTTTACATAGAATACTTTGTGTTCTTTATCTATGTTCAGATGAGTTGCATAAAAGTGTGCAAGATTTACAACACCAAAAGAAATTGAAGGAGATTGAAGAGGAGATAACAAGGCTTCGAGCAATTTATGATTCCCAAAATAACAACCCAAAAAGGCGGACAATTATGTACACTGGCACTTCGTCTAGAAAAAGCAGAGCTTTAGGTATTAGTATTATTGTCAACAGTTAAATATAATCACTAACTGATCTTAAATGTAATTATAAATAACTTGTTATAGTAATATATTTTTTACTGTTTTTTTTCTATTACTAGGCACACCATCAAATCCTTTCCCTTGCAGTCATGAAGTAATGAAGCCTCCAGTTTCTGTTGTAGACGTTATACCCCAAAATATCAATGGTATGTTATCTAATTATTTTAGAGAGATACAAATATAAATGCATTGCCATAGTAACCAAGGACTAAGTTGCAAATACAGTGTGTGTGTGTGTTTGTGTACATATATATATATATATATATATATATATATATATATATATATATATATATATATATATATATGTATATGTATATATAAATATGTATATATATATTATATATATATATATTATATATATGTCGTACCTAGTAGTCAGAACGCACTTCTTGGCCTACTATGCAAGTACCGATTGGCCTAATAGGCCAAGTGACTTTTAATTTTCAATAAATTGTTTCCTTTTTTTTAAATATTATTATTATATTATATTAAGAACATAAATTATTGATTTAGTTATGTTAGTATAGATTAGGTCAAGATAAGTTAGGTTAGGTTAGGTAGGCTTGGTTAGGTTCGATCATATATCTACATTAATTTTAACTCAAATTTAAAAAAATTTAGCTCATACATAATGAAATGAATAACTTTATCATTTCACAAGAAAAACATTTGAAAAAATATTGAAATTCTGGAAAACTTGGCTTATTAGGCAAATCTGGCCTTGCATAGTAG